>NC_051124.1:13864080-13908150 GCF_014839805.1 Manduca sexta
CTAAATTAATTTACTTTTACGTCATCTATCTGTCCGGCCTTTAGGGCTCTCTTATAATTTTTTAACGCCGACATAAAAAAGTGATGTTTTAAGTTTATAGGGTCTATCTGTATATCTGTGGCATCATAACTAAACAAATATACTAATTTTGATGTGGTTTTTTAATATAAATTTTCATACATAGCGGATGTTTTAAATAATAATACGAAAGACAAAAGTCTTGACGTACAGCATCTTGTAGCATGAATGCTACGGACACTGTCTTTTGCTGTTGTTACTTTAACTAAAGCGCCTTTTGTCGCCTGAAGCTTGTCAAGATTCGCCCCTTATTCTGTCCTCATGAATTTTCTAGTATTTTTTCTTATTCATGAAATCTTGTTGCAGTTTTATTTTTCCTTTTAAACATTTATAATACATTCTTTTTACACTGCAGCCAACAATTGTCGTTAATCCTTGTTTTCAGTTCGTGAATAGCTTAAAATATCGTGTTTATTTAATACTCGTGCAGCAAATATATTTGTTTTACGAATGCTGGTTAAATTTTTGATTAATTGGAAATTTATTGGGAGCATTTTGGTGTTTATTATTCCGATACATGCAATGTTATTATTAAGCAATATATTTAATGTATGGTCAGGTTTTGTTTGATTTATTTTTCTCACGTAGATAAACAAGGGGTGGCAATCGTGGGCAGCGTTCACACTTCTTCTTGTTCACGAACCCTTTTCAATCTTTTCGATTTTGATGGTGATGTGATCAGTACCAAACATTATGTACCTACTAACCCATATGCTACGTCCATTTTTAATTTATTTTTGTTTTTAAAAGAAGGTAATAACAATGCCCTTGACGTGAAATGTGAAAAGATTACGAAAAGTTATACATAATTTATAGGAAATAAATCATTACACATACATACATAGTGTCACGCCTCTATCATATATGGATAGGCAGAGTGATCACTTTTCACGATTCTGGCTTACTTCTGACTCCTACAGGGTCTAAATAAAACATTAGATTTAAAATTAACTGAGACAACTCTTGGTACGGGTACGTAACACTCATTATGAAGTGCTAGTATAGTATAGTAGCTAGTAGTATGAACATTTTTATTAGTTAAAAATCTTTTGATAATCGGATGGATTATTGCAAGTTGAAAGTGTATGTGGATATTGTATTTATATTTATTATCTTTCATTCTTATTTATATTCTGAGTTTGTAGCAAAGGCTCATTATATTTACCAGACGTTGTTTCTTCAGTTAACATATGACTACCCACTTTTATTTCATTTGCAAATTTATTGTAGGTATTATATTATTATTGTGGTATTTTCAGTTTATAAGTTGTAATCCTAGTGATGAGAGTGGTGACGTCGGTGAGCTGACGTTAATTTCAAAAACCCTGCTTGGATTAGTCTGCCATCTCATATAAGTACGCCATCTTGCATATGTTTCATATAAAAAAACTCATCGTATCTGTAAAATATCATAACACTTGGGGCTTTACTTATAAACTGTATACGTCTATCAATGTTTTGTCTCGATTCCACTGACGTTTAATGTCATTCAACACGAAGAAACAAAACACGAAATAACTATAACAGACGTAACAAGCATTTATTAATAAAGTTTTTAGAGTAAAAATAATATGTCCATACTATTAACAAATCTATAATATATTGCAGCACCTACAAAATTTTTGAACTCCGATTCGCTTTGACAGTGTTGGCAAAATTTCAAACACGTGTCTAAATAAAAAATCCTTTCCCCAACTTCGCAGAAGCGTGTCGTGTGGGTCGCTACAACATCGCAAATTGAAAATCAAGTGCTAACAAACGGAACGTCAGATTTTTATAGTATATAGCTTTTGACTGCCAATCCACCCCCGTGAAAAAGTTTTTCGGTGATAAATATTTTCCAGGTAAAATATCGGCGATAGCCTAGATGGGACTGGAACGGACAACCGAGACGAATATCCGAGGTTCGAAACCCAAGAGCAGGCACCTCTGACGTTTCTAAAGTTAAGTGTGTACTCTTTGTGAATTATCGCTTGCTTTGATGGTGAAGGAAAACATCATCAAGTAACCTGCATACTGAGAAGTCCTCAATAAGTATTTCGAAGGTTTGTGATTCTGCCCACCCGCGCTAGGCAGTGGTGGACTAAGGACCTAAGCTCTCAGTAGCAGACGAAATCTGTGCCCAGCTGTGGGACAGTATATAATGCAGGACTGTAACATTTTTATAGGTATTTTTACCATTCTTTGAAGTTACTATCATTTTAAATGTACACAATATAAGATTCATAGCTAAGAGAAAGCTAACGGCTGAAAATATGTCATATTTAAACTCAGTGGCGGTTTTGAACGACGCGAGGCCTCAGGCGAAAGCAAAAAAACGATGCGAAGTTCCTGGCGAGACAAAATAGTTCCCCGGTTGCAACAGTTTCATCGGCAAGACCGTAAAAGGGGCCGCTAAGAAACCGCGCGAGACCCCTGTAAGCCAGAATTCTCGACGGTTATCCGGTTCGCCTCCCCCTTACGCCGCCTCTGTGTAGACTAGTCACATACTAAATATGTAAGATAAGAACATCCTGACATCCAACAGAATATTAAACAGATTATGTAGCAAGTAATAGCCTGGCAACAAGCCGAAATAAAGCTAGGCAGTGGACATTTAATCTTATTAAATCCAAAGAGCTGAAACCATGCAAGTATCAAATTCTGGGCTAAGCTAAGATGGGCTTGCATTGCTCCGGCGACAGAGAGACGCAGCGTTTTCCATTGGTGCAGATTATGTTTGGAATAATTATCATTGTAAATAATTCAATCATGTTAATGTCTTAATATTCATAAGAGTTCATGATGATTCTATGGCAAATATAAATGTCAATAGGTGGGTGTTTTAAAGTGTGTTACAAAAACACTCGAAAATCTTTGTGAAATTCAAATATTTACCCTTGGTTAAATCCGGTATTTATTCCACAAAATAGCAGCGCTTTCATAGTATTTATAAAATTAATTAACATCCCTGCAGTAATTGGTGTAGTTAAATAAATATTAACATAGCCGCATCTATTACCAAATGAGGATTTCCAGTTGAATATTTAAAATAATTTTGAGGGTGGTTGGTTTATCGTTCATTGTCTTTTATTTGATACAGAAAACTAAATTTTATAATAACATCATCACCTTCTGATAATTTAGAGCGTTGTATTGGCTGCGCGGTGCGACGCCGATGTGCGGTCCCGTGTTCGAACCCCGGGTCGAGTAAAGTAATATTAGGATTGCCGTCCGGTAAGTATCAGCCCGGATGCTGTAATAAATTCCGTTATAACAATAGGTTCCATCCACCACATGGGACAGAGGACATTATGGAGAAAGGTGGTTGCTGTGGTTTGCAATTCTGCCTACCCCTTCGAGGATAACGGCGTGACGTTTGTTTGTTTTATTTATTACCGCAATCGCCTCGGAGATTAGATTGAAAACGTAATATTATACTTTAGTTGTTAGTTATTAACTATAGGCTGGCCATATCAATTTTCGCATTACCAGATATATTATTTGAGTTATTAAAGTAGGCTTATTGAAATCAATGCCAGATTGCTGCATCAAAAGATTTTTCTAGATCTACAATAAACCCAAAATGAATCCCCGTTATACACCAGGGACATTTCACGTTGATCTGTAATAAAATAATCTTTCGTTTATTTATACGGTATCGATATAATTCCCTTGCCAACGAAAAAAGGTTCATATTCCATTAACAGAATAAAATTTCAAATGCGGATTACATTAGTCCCTAGAAAAATACATGTTTTCGATCTTTAATTATGTATTCACCGAATTTACGTCGAAGCGTCACAATCTAAGTGATTGGATTCCGTCAATTACGTAGAGCAGATTCCCCAATGGAAAATAAACAAGAATTCCAATAGTCTTTTCTCAGTCCAATGCAATCGTGTTTGTTGATACTCGGCAATTATGCTTTCGATCGTGTTCCGTGCAATTTTGTCACGTCATTGTTAATACCAAACAAACTGAATGGAGATTGGTAATTAATTTGATGACGTTTTTGCTCCCACGTATACATGGAGATTGGTTTCATGGACAATGCACCTATCAATAGGCATGCAATTTGTAAGGGGGAATAAAGAAGAGACCATAAATAGTTTTGTTAAATATATTGCCAGCAGAAATGATTCAATAGCAAAGTAATCGTATTAGTTGCATATAAATATAATGAAGATAGTATTTTTTCCGACTTACTTGATATTTATCGTTATATTATGACTAAATTACACAAAATCATTATAAATTATAATTTATAGCCTATGTGTTATTCTTATGTATAATCAATATTACTGTAAAGTTGTATCCAAATTTGTCTAATAGTTTTTTGGGTGAAAGAGGAACATACATACTTACAACCATTCTCACAAACTTTCGCATTTATAATATTAATAGTATATAACACTACACTAGTTTAATTATTATGTCAGCACGCCTGGGGGCGATAGATAAATCGATTAGGGGAAAGCTCATCACGTACCTACAGGTGTCTAATATACTAACCCGTTATCTATTTAGTTGAACCCGAAACTAATCAGACGGCTCGCTTTGTCTTTAGCGACATCGAATAATTGACTCTAATGAATACCATTGATTTTTTTGTCTCATCGATTCCTGATCGTCTCGTACCTACTCACAAGTCACTTAATAGTTTAAAAGATGCGGTGTTTTGCACTTGTGGCTTTTCTGATGTTTTACACAATGCTTTTATAGGGAATCAAAAAAGTGTACTGATCACACATTCAGGATTCCTTTTTGCACAATTTGCACAAGTTTTGTGGTTATTTACAAAAAATGTGAGCGTGAATTCAGTTGTGTGTCTTGTTGCGCTTTTTTTTACTCGTAATAGATATCATTTATAAAGGCAAATTAAATAAATGCTATATTTAATCAGCACCATGCACAATGCCTTGTCACGAATCGATGTTTCAATTGTTTACGTTTCATTCAAAACATTGCAGGATTTATTGATATTTATGTCCCGACATTTTCGAACGACAAATCCCATCGAAGTTCAATGGAGTTCTCCTGTATCTCTGACTGTCGGGTTAAGCAGGATGACATTTACCAGCTGCTCATTCTTCGTACTAGACAAGGTACGGAGACAATAATGGTTTCTTCTTTGTTGTTTTCATTCAGTTGAATGGCTCTAAAACATCGAATCATGCCTTCCCTTCAATCTATATCAGAATCCTACGAAGCGAATTGATAGATGTAATTAAGGCGAAAATTGCATAAATTCTAAAACAATGCGTGTGTGAACAGACATAATTAATTATTCATGCCAATTAATTTTCGAGAATGTTGTAGCTGTAATAGTCTATAATTTTAAACTACGTGTTACAGACGTAATAGCATTAATTATTCGTGGTGTCAGTTTGACTAATGACAAGTCTGAGGCCCATTTCATAGGTAATTTTAAAAGCCTCTTCTACTAATCTTATTGTGAACTTTGACCCGAGGCTTTTGAAAGGTTACTTAATGTTTAAATACATAATCCGTCGTAAAACATTGAAAAGACTAATTTGACAGTTAAAACTAAACTGGAGAACATTTAGGTACTCAAAATACTTATTGTATCTGTAAAATTATATACATTTATAGTGATATAAAGTCTTATAATGATAACATTTTATCAAAAAGTAGATAGTATATTTTTATATCTTTTATTTTTAATAGCTCAACGACATACTTCTGATTGACCTATTTATTAAAATACATATAAACCGACAATTCCAACACAGTATCAACACAGCGCTTTACATAAAGTTTAAAAAATATTTCAAAATATTGCTTAAGCATCTTTTGTCCCTTTTATCCTACGTAGTCTTCTAGTAACTAGAAATATGACTAATTTGTAGTTACTAGAAGAGTAGTGACCGAGTTCTGCAGTGATAGGGATACCCATTACTTTTTTTATTTTAATTTTTACTGTCGCGGAGTAAATGCCTTATGACTACCGCCCAGCCTTTGTGTGGGGGAATGAGCGGTTATGTTGGGGATATCCATTACCTGACATCCCTAACAATCTGTCGTAGGTAGATAAAAAATGAAAATTACCCTTACACAAGTGACGCACGATTTGAATGAGGGCGTAAAGTGGGTGAAAACCATTACGTTCTAGTCTCCACCCACATAGTTAGATGATTAAACCATAAAAACGTCCGATGGCATACAATTCCGTGTACCAGATTTCTTTTAAATTAAATTTATATAGCATCCACTTATTCGGATTAAATATTCTAAAGATCTTTAGTTTTTCAACCAAATCCCCAAGGCGTTGCATCAGCGGTAACTTTAGTAAATGGATGGTTATTATTAAATTCGGGAAATGTTTTGATATTACGTAAATAATATATGTTTTTCAACCTTTTTCTATTATTAAATAATAAATCCATTCTATTTAAATGCAAAAGTAATGTAGCGTCAAGAAATTGCAACCTTTTGGCGGAAAGTGCCTGAGTTATTCCTTTCTAATAAATTTCCATAACGTTGAAAGCAATTTTGATTTGCTTACTATACTTGAAGAGGAAAGATGCTTTGACGTGCAACTTGGAATATTCGGTTTATAATGCGAGTGGAGTGCGCGGCCGTGTAGGGAAACTAATATACATTTTCATAATATTATAAGTTGCCATATAGTACGTCGTTATATATAATGGAATGTCGATTGTACAATTACGAATCTTAAAGTTCTTCGGACACATAAACCGAAACGAGGAGTCTATGTATCGATTCATTGTTCAAGGAAAAGTAGAGAGCAAAAGAACACGTAGACGCGCTTGTACACGTTGGACATACCTAATCAAATCTATGACGCACTCCTTTATCAATGAATGCTCCCTCCACCAAATATGGGTGCGTATAGCGACGCATCACGAAAACGCACAGTTCACCAATCCGCCTGTTGCAGCCATAATATATTAATAAAACTTTTTAAACCGAAACTGACGTACTGGCTGCTTGTCATCGAATTACGATATAGTATATTATTTTAGAAAAATGGAATATAAAAAATGATTGTCATTCTTCTTTAATAAAATCAATGTCATGATTGTATCTTCTAAAATTATTTATTATTTTACACATAAAACCATCAAATTAAAACGAAGCTTAAACACCGCCCAAACACAACCACATTCACTGTCATGATTACGAATAAGAATATATAAACAAATATGTATATCCGACAGTAGATAGATATGCAGCTGCCGCACATTACCTATGACCTTTAAATTTGTATCGTTCAATGGCTAAACCAATTTTAAGTTTTACTCCTTAACATGGATAAATATACACGCCAGATCAGTAATGTTCAATGATGTGTTTATAGTATTTTGTAGTGTAGAAAGGCAAGATATTTCAACAGTTATTTTGTACTTAAAACGACATCGTTAATGGGTTTCCTAATGCAGATGATACACCTACTTATGGCCACCCACAAAACCAAACGAATAATTGATGTGGACGCGGCCTTTCAAGAAAGGTGAAGGCATGCGAATACACTTGGCACTAACTTAAAAAACGCCAAGATTTTTTGTTTTCTATGGACCACATTACTGTCTTTACCTAGATAAAAATGTTATCAAGTTTTATAGAAAAAAGTGGTAACGATATTTTACAATAGAAAAAATATTTTACAATTAAATAAACAAAAGAATTATATTATGACAAGTATTGAAATAAAGTATTAAATTTGGCGTGGGTTCTTGCCGTCTGGGGCTTAGGTATTTTCAAGAATTAGGTGATACACACCCCCTCTAGT
Source organism: Manduca sexta (assembly GCF_014839805.1). Taxonomy (NCBI): domain Eukaryota; kingdom Metazoa; phylum Arthropoda; class Insecta; order Lepidoptera; family Sphingidae; genus Manduca; species Manduca sexta. The sequence continues at coordinate 13,871,915 of NC_051124.1, forward strand.
TACTAGTATATGCAACAAAAGTTTTGAAATAAAATTATTTGAATATATAGCCGCACACCTAAAAAGGCCGAATACACACTCCCCCCCCCGCCCCAACTACGTCACGCCACTAAAGAATAAGTATATAATTGATGTTCTTATTAATGATGTTAATCCTTACTTTGAATGAGAAAAGAAAATTGCCTGTAAAATTAAATGAAAAATACTCAAAATATCTAAAGAGCAGTGGCTAAGGGTTTATAAAACCCGATTCCTGCTGGCTTGGCTTTTATATAGAATCTAATTATCATTAGAACGATTTTCAGAATGCATTCTATCATCATCATCATCATCTCCACCATTATTATCATCATATTCATCATCATCATCATCGTCATATTCATCATCATCAGCCACATAAAGTCCACTGTTGAACATAGGCCTCCCCCAACGATTTCAAGACGGACCTGTCGAAAGCGGTTCGCATCCAACGTGTTCCTGCGAACTTTATCAAGTCGTGCATTCAATCATATGAATACCTATATGTTTTGTCGGGATCCCTTTCGGAATATATTTTCACCTTTCGCCACTGCTATAGAGACGTGTGGCAAAGAACAAAAGAAATGTATTCTCTAGCTTTCAATAATACATTTCGCAGTTTATGTATGTTGGTCACGATATTGGTTTAGAAGCTATACCAATGTAAAGTGCAATAATTTAAAATGGGAGTTTTGCAACACGCGCAAATCTATTTTCCTTTTTAACTTTAAAATCAACTATTCTTCGGATATTATCGTGGTTATTATATTTTAATTTTCTCCTGAGATTTCGAAGACTTTGCTGCCTTCGAGGAATAACCTCGTGACGTCAAAAAAGTTTAATTTTAATGTCTAACATTCGCATAAACATAAATCATTATTCGTTACAACTTTTTAATATTATTACAATTGTTTCTTTCTATGTGACATTGACGAATATTCGCATACATTTATTTAAAACTAAGCATACTTAAAACTTTAAATGGAAACCGTTCTTATCTATTCTTAATTCCTTTAGATACAAATTATTATTTAATATCTAAAATATTTTTGTTATAAAAGGAGGAAAGTGTATTATTTGTACCAAAGGCTTCGTTCTGTAAGCTAAAGGTTCCCTAAGGCGTTATAATAAAAGACCTTAGTAAAATAGACTGTAAAAAACTTAATGCATATTTACCGCCCGGTTGAGTGAGAAAGGAAAAGGTAACACGATGGGCCACTTTTCACTAAGGAATATGCTCTATTTTCTTATGTATATTTAGATCTCTGTATGCTATTTTGATACCTGTATTATATGAAGTATTTTAAAAAATCGGGTACAGAAAGTTTGGGGTTATGTGACTCTGTTATAACGGCGTATTTTAATAAATAATTGTAATTCTCAACGTAGGGTCAATGTCCAGAAAAAACAATCATAATAAGTTAATTCTCAGGTCATTTGTAAGCATGTTAAATAGTCTTCATTCTGATTGATCCATTTTGTTGTCATTCGAGGTTGTATTCAGTCGTTAGATTCTTCGAAATTCAAAATAGTTGTTCCACAAGCTGATGCATCTTGTTTCTTTTGTTGTGACATTTTCAATTTGTGTTAAAATATAAAATTTTAATATTAATACAATAAGAAAGACAGTGAGGGATGGCTGGGTATTCTATTTATATTAAAATTTGAAAGTTATTTGGATATTCGATGGTCATTCATGCGTGAACTGCACGGGTTGATTTGATCAATATTTTGTGCAAAAATAAATTTTATTTGTCTTAAATAATAGACTATTTTTTATCTAGTAAAAAGTACAAGGGTGTTTTAATTTCGGAAAATTGATTTTACGCGGCCGCAGCGACCATCAAGGGCTAAAACAAATGAAAATTTACAAACTATAAAAAATACACAAAAATATTCTGCGGGGATTTGAAACATTGGCCTGAAAGTTGAATTAAAGTATGATTAAATTCTCTGGCCAATTTAATATTATTTGAAGAGTTCTTGTGCTTCATTAAAAGTAATTAATGGACCGTGGTGTGTTTTTAACCATAATATATGAGCAAAGTGCATAAAACATTAAGAGTATGCAAATTGCAAGCTGCAGTAGCGAGAAAGGATAACAGTGTCACAAGATTTATGCAAAACCTTTTTGTACAAACTTTTTGAGTATGCTTGTTCCAGTAATTTTGTTTACACAAACCGTATATCCTCTATTTTGTAAGCTATTGCATAACATAGACTTTGTAAAAAACCTGTCACCCTATTACCTGCCAGTGCTTTTTCTATATGAGTCGAGTAGCGCAACTATACTTACATACATTTTTCGATCACCTGATAAAAGTTTTTTGCTAGATAAATATAAAAAGAACAAATAAAAAATGACAGTCGCATAAATAGAAGTGTTCAATTGTCTATTATGATCAGTCATGTTATTTTATTTGATAAATAACTTTTATCTGAAAATTGACTCAACCCTTCTTTTTGTTAGCAACGATAAAATAAATAATAAATACATCATATTTTTGTTGTATTAATGTAATGTACAAAAAATGCTCAATCTAGTTATCTAACTTATATGGAAATACGGACTTGCTCATTATAATGACTTCTATGACAAATGTCACCCAGTATAACCAACACGGCCTGGTATAATTCTGGCGATCTTTGGATCTAATGCTTTTCCTCCTACGTAATATTTGGAGTAAACCTTACGGACAGGTCAATTACACACACTCCTACTAATTTACAGGGGACAGATATAACTTGCGTAATGTTGGTGTGATTATATAATTCTGCCTACCTCTGAAAAGGAAAAAGGCATCGCCTTGTATATGTAGGTCCATTAAAACTCACTCAATCCAAGATCCACGATAGTGTTCTAAAATAAAGAAAGTACTCCCACTTGGAAAGTGTCTCCGGGCTTAAAGAAAATCTTAGTTTAAGACGTATCAGAATCCATTTAGGGTTACCGTTCCAAGTACATAAAACACGACAATTTCATTTAAAAAGTTAAATTTTGATTTGGACCATTAACATCAGTTAAGAGTTATCAATGTTTGATATTTGTTACGTCACACACAATACTTGATAAGTACTTACATAATAAGAATAAAGTAGTATTCATTTTTCTCGAGTAGACACTGTGAGATCGTTCTGGGTAGAACGGAACACCAACAGCTAAGAATAAAAAAAATAGTTTTATTGTAAAATGTAGGTAGATATTATAACTTTGACTTTTCGGATGACCTACACCTTAGTCCGTCTCGTGACCACGAAGACTGCAGACTTTGAATCGTCGAGTGAGAATTATAATATAAGTAAAACCGCGATAAACTCCGCAAAATAGTTTTACTTCAATGTCGAACATTCGCGTTAACATGAGAAATCATTACACACTCAAATGTAACAGTTAAATACGTTTATAAATTTGAATTTGGAATTCTTAACCAAAGAATATCTATATTTCATATCAAAGTGGCCAGTACGACAAAACGAGAATTTCATATTATGGACCTAATATAAAACTTTTTATTTCATGTGTCTTTATAATAATTAGTCCAATTTTTTTTCTTCTTTATTCCTTCATAAAAGTATATTCTGAATACGATTATATTTCTAAAACGTTTGTAGAAAAACATTTTCAATTCCTTAGAACCTTTTATCTCTCACATATTTTACGATAAATTCGTAAGATGTGAACCAGTTTATTTTCAACCTGCGCCAATATTTAAGGACTATAAATATATCGTAAAGGCGACATTAACTAAATTAAGATTGGGTTGTGTGAAATTCAAATATTCTGGGTAATGGGTATGATATATTTTGTAAAATATGGTTTGCCTGCTGGATATATTTTATAACTGCCCGGATAGCGACCGCCGCACACAAGGCGTTAAACCCATAGTGGCCTATACTCGTACAATTTCACATAACAAGTACATATTGGATACCAATTTTGGAGTCGGTGCCTAATTAAAATTGCTAGTTAGCTATATTTCTTGCATAGTCCATCTATGAGCTAAATTTCTTTCAAATCAATTAAAAGGAGTAGGTTTGCGTATACTATTAACAAACATACACAGTGAAAGGTGTAATACCAAGCACATGTATGGTGTTTCATCTTTTTATTGCCTCTTTTTTCGAGGCAGGGAGTGTATATCCGGTTCCAAGAGGCCGGCATAATTGTGTCGACTGTCGAGGGGTAATCATCTCTCATCAGTCGACATTCTATTGAACCCCACTTCACTTACCATAAGATTCAGTGGGGTCACTATTCCATGTCAGTATAAATAATAATAATAATTTTGAATTGTAAAGTATTCATATATCCTCGAATTATGTTCGATGACATAAATAATATCTTCCTTTAATTCAGTCATATTCTTTACACGTGTCTTTCGTCATATTCTATTAAATTACCATTTATAAGTTGAAGATACAGATTTTCTACTTAAACCTGTATTCGAAAAGAAAATAAGGCAATTACTGGAGAAATATCAGATCCAACAATCTCATAGAATCATATCACAATTTCGTTCAATTCAATAAAGGTATGTGAGCCGAATTAAGTAATGTTGATACAATACAATGTTTCGTTTCGTACATTTTGTCTATAGTTCTAAATATAGTCTAATACGTAATATCACCGACCCTAGCTTAATAGGATTATTGGAAGTAACATTGTATTTATGTATAGATATTTACTGACCTATACAAAGAAACAATGTGATCTCTATTTCAGTAAATTTTTATGTAGCGGACCAAGGACCATTGTGTTTATTTCTTCCGACGTGTGTGTTCCTACCCTTGATGGATTGACGTTGCTTTTGCCATATCAAAATGATATTCCAGACTCCATCTTGATATTCAGCAGAAAAACCCAACATTTTGAGTGACTCGGGATTTGAACCCGTCACCTCGGAGCGATTGTCGTACCGCGCACGCTACAATATGCCATTGTGGCAATTTGATTTTAACTAATAATAAACGGGACGGGAAATAATTTACAATCTTCAACTATTCATGTGGATTTTTTCGTATAAAACTGAATCGTACCATTAGTGACAAAACGACCGCTTTAACTTATTTGATGGATTGCACAAATGGATAGCTTTTAATAAAATATTTATAGAGAAATCCACATAAATATACAAATACTTCAATTCTACTTTGATAAAAACGGAAGGTTTTCCAAAGGTAAGATGCATCCGACCAGCTCTGAATATCATTACGTATTATAAAACAAAGTCCCCTGCCGTGTATGTCTGTTTAAACGCAATATACTTGAAAAATGCCGAATGGACTGCGATGAAATTTAATTTACATATAGTCTAAGACCTTGGGAAGGACAGGTTACGTTTTATCCCGGAAATGTATAGCGGGACTTTTCTCCTGGAAAAACACTTTCACGCATGCAAATACGCAAGCAAAAGCTAGTAGAGTAATAATTAAATGTGATATTGGATACAATGACTTATTGCATAAGTTCTAGTATATGATTTTGTAACAATAGCACATATACAAATAACATTTTAAGGTTAGCAGTGGTAAAATTACGTAAAATTTTCATGTTGAGCAAAATTCAATCTTCCCTACGTTTATTTAGACAACAAATTAATTAGAGTTTTCATTGTAATGGCTGTAATTAGAAGCCTGGGCTTCGTATTTCTAGTTGTGAACTACAAAATGACAATGCTATTTAATGAGCGACATCACGGCGGCAAATTAATAGTGAATGTTTGCTAAATTAGATGCAACCGTTTAAATATTATATTGCAGTCGCGAAGGAAGGAATTTTCCAGAAGGGTAGCCGACGCAATTTACAGGTACTATATAGTATATACATATATATACAGGTAATATGCATAAATGAAGTCTGGAAATAGATTTAATTATAATTCGATTTTACATAAATTATGAAAGGGAAGCCGGTAGGAATCGGATTATATGGACCCTTCGCGACAGCTATAGTGCATGCATAGTCAAAATTCGATGACCTACTATTTATCTTATCTTATTTCTTACTAATATTATAAATAGGAGAGTTTGTCACAAAGTTTTAATTGTAAGGCGTTTGGATGCTTGTTAAAAGTAAACTCTGAACGGATTTGAATGTAATTTGGCACACATCTTAGATTAACACATAGCCTACTATTTATCCTGGTAATTTGTTCCCGTGAGTAATAATTTATAAAACGAATAGATGGCACTGGCGTCAGCTAGAGCTATACTGTTTTAAGAACTTTTTAAACGCAAAGACTTGTCACGGACGCATCCGCAAGAAACACCTAGTATTAAAGTAAAAGTTATATCTAATAACACCACAGCCAAAAAATATAATATAGCAACATAAAATGAATCTTGTTTTAAGATTTAAGGAGATTCAATAAATCTTTAGATTATTATAATTTCACTTACCAGACATAAAATTGCCTAAAAGGCTCATGTATTTACAAAGCCATCCTGTTAATCTGAGTTCATTAAGAACCCTTGCTTTACAATGTTGCCGAAAGGCCAAGGGGAAGTAAACTGTAAAAAACATTAAAAAATGGGTTATTTAACATCATCACGCCTTTCCCCTTTTAAGGGAGGCAGGCTGGGTTTACGCAACTGAATAATGACTCGAGAAGCCGCCCATACAGACATTTAACATACCCATATCTCGTAACCTATCGAGTACCTTGTTGTACCCTATTACCATCTATACTTATCAGGGTCTTGTAAATATAGATCCTCAATCGAATTTCATAATAGTTTCCCTTGTCTATATGTATAGATATTATTATAGTAAAGCCGAAACTTACGCATAAATTTTGTTGTCCATAGAATATTCTGCGAATTTCTGTATACACTCTTATTTTTATATATTCTTTACAGATATCAACAAATGTTTAGAGATGTTAAACTTGTCACCGTCAAGTTATCGAAACGTTGACGTCGGCGACCGTACGGGGACAAGCAAGAAGGTCTATTCGAGGAGGCCCTGGTATGCCCCTCCGATAGACCCGGCGGAGATCCTGAGGGAACAGGAACAGTATAATACAGGTGAGAAGGAATTTGAACCTTAAAGTAATAAATTCATTTAGACATTTCAAACTACAACTAGATTGCTCACTTCCACCGTGTGAACTACATTTCCCAATATAAAAGTATGTTTAAAAGTGTTAACAGCCCATATTATGAAATATATGTCTATTCCGTCAGCCATTTGTTCAAATACTTCTTAATACAAAATCTCAAACCGTCGCATGTATAATATTAGTATCATTTTTAATTACAGACTTCATAGTAAATTTGATTGAAAATATAATTAAAAATAATTAATAATTTGTGTAATAAACTTAACCATCCATGCCAAGGTTTGTTAGAAAAACTTCGGTTGTCTTAATATTGTTAGAAATTTCATATTGACTACAATATTTCTTAAGAAAAGTTTTCATTAAATCATTTTCGATAAGCGAGATAAATTCTAGTTACAGATTGTTTTAAAAGAAAATATACGTTTTAGGTATATCTGCTTTCATGAAAGAAGTATCAATATTTACTTTTAAGGTTCAAGACATTTTCTATTAATGTTAAAATTTCTAAAACAAGTCGAGAAGCTTCGTGCTCGTCTTTTAAATATCTGAAGATTATTTGTTGATGTAACAATGAGGTCACATTAATTAAATTGCCCTTATTTTTACACAAAGAATAAAAAAATAAAGATACAATTCCAGCGAAGTTTGGTCTGTATGATCGGAAAATCTTTAGAAAAAAATTAAATGTTGATCAATCAATAGACGTTTTGTGGCTGATTAGACATCATAACAAAATTTGATATCTTTATACTAAAGAAGATTTAAATGATAGACTCCGATTAAGAATAATATAATTTCGTTTCTATCTCCACTTCAATCGTTTGTAAGTGGGCTCGTAGTTCAATAGGCAATCAATTCAGATCGCTCCGAACCATTACTTGAGATATTTATTTCTACAACTAAAATCTAGATTCTGCCAACTATTCACCTTTTCTTTGCGTACTTATTTACGTTTATTTACTTACCAACTGTTTATTTTGTAAGGAATTAGCTAGAACTTTAATAAAAATTATATATTGACTATTGATGTATTGTTGTGCCATTTAAGTAATAACCATATTATGGACTCTAAAGATTTACTAAATTCAACATCTAGCAAATATAACTCAACGTAAAACATCGCGTTCTTTTAATTTAGATTACGGTCCGGAATACAACACAGGAACCGAAGACGTAAACGACAAGCAGGCTGAAGAATATTATGTTGGACATCAAGATTACGAAGATCCAGTAACCTCAAGGCACGTGGAAGTGTTGGGACAATTAGAGACCTCTTCGGCGAACTCGAAATTTGAGGCAGCGCCTACAGCAACTTCTGTCTCTGAGTTCTCCATTGCTAATGCTGTGAACTTGCGAGGTGAGTACTAGTTACTAAATTATCCTCAAATATATTCTGAACTATGACCATTCTCCAATACAGGATCAACGCAACATACTTCAAGTATGTTATAAAAATCATTTGATTTAATTTTAGAAGACGTTAAGTCTAGGGCATCCAGTTCCGACCAAATTGTACCTATTAGAGAAATCCAAAAGAAATTTTCGGTTTGATTTCTGGATCTGCAGACACACTGACTGTACTGAGTCTTTTATTCATAGTAACAATACACCTGATAGTAAAGCTAGACTAATAAAGGATCTTTTCGCAAGCGCTAAACATAAAACATGATAACCACAAAATAAACTCACTGCTGTGTTTCCAGCGGAAAGTGTCAGAAGTGTGGATAATTAAAAGCTAAAAATATCGTAGAAGTGTAAATAAGCCAAGAAAACGTAATAAAATACCACTAAACATAAAAAAAAACCTCTACTTGATTAAGAACGTACCGTATCGTGAAATAAAAACAAATTACGGCCGTTTCCTTCACAGTATCTTACAAGAAACATAGCATAAAGTTAAGTAATCAAGTTATAAGTCTCTCGAAAGTAAAACTCTAATAACCCAAGAATTTTAGAATATATTAACCTCCTCAAGTGAAAGTCTACAGTTACTAAATTAACATCAATTTCAAACGTTTAACAGAGTTTATTAAACGAAACTCCGAAAAAGTAAATTTCGGTGGGTTTACAACTATCTTACGAGATCTCAGGTGATTTCGCTTCGTATTTTTATAATTCATTACATTTTAGTACAAATTTTGATACCTAGTGCTCCGTGGACAATTGCGAAGACATTACTCACGAGGTGACCCAATTAACACGTGACATGATCAGGACGTGCAGTTGCAACAGCCCAAGCGAGACATCTGAACGATTAGTTTCCAAATTGTTTCAAACATGATACGTGCAATGAAAACCGAACGTAAATAAGTTATGAACTATTAAGTACCGTAAATCAATAAACTAAGTTTAGTTTTAGGATGGTTTGAATTTGAAATCTATCTGTGGACTGTATAGTACATAAATTTGTGTACGCATGTTACTAATGAACTCCAAAACTGCTGGAGCGATTTTAAAAAAAATTCATACAATACTTGCTTTTGCTCGCGGCTTCGCCCGCGTGAAGGTGTTTTCCGGGATATTTTTTTTCCCAACTTACTTGATTTGTAACGTTATATTATGACCAAATTACACAATATAATCATTATAAATTGTAGCCTATGTGTTATTCTCATTTATAACCAATATTACTGTAAAATTTCATCCAAATCCATGCAGTAGTTTTTTCGTGAAAGAGGAAAAAACATACATACATACATACATCTACACATTAATTCTCACAAACTTTCGCATTTATAATATTAGTAGGATTTAGATTAGCCCAACGCTGCAGTCCGTTTCACACCCAACTAGACTATGGCCGCTTGTAGAATATAATAACGAAAATATCAAAAATAATCGGTCAGTTCACATTCACACAGAATTCAAATCCACAAATGGACTAATTCGAAACTAAAGCTAAAAGTTGTTAATAAACCAACAGACATTCTCGCCGAAGTAAACAACCAACTGACGCGATAGGGGCGTACCCCTGAATTAATGTAAATGTTTGGATGGCCTGCTAATATATACAGTCTAGGTCTAAGAAAGACGCTCATATAACGCGAGTGTCTGGGAATTTACATAGTAAAAGGAATTTCTGTAACTTATGTGTTTTGTTATGCGTTGTAGTAGATAAAGATGATGGCGCCTTTTGCTAAAGTAATCACTTAGTGTTACACTAATTGTACAAAACAAAATGTCTACGGCTCGTTTTCGTTATTTTGCGTCATATGCCTCTTAGCTAGTAGAAATAAAATAGAATTTAGGAATAGCCTATTTGCATATGGGTACTTACACTTAAATAATTTATAAGACATATTTAAATGCCGTTTTAAAATTAAACTTTTTTCCCGATGCGACATTTTGATTGCAGCCTTCATGGTCACGGTGAACTGTTGGTTGTCCCAAAAATCAAAGTAACATTTTAAAATTATGCAATATTATAATTTTTTTAGCTGTTGACGGTCCGATCTTTGCAAAATGAACTCTGAATCTTTTTTAAGTGACAAAAAGTAACGAAAGTAATGCTCCATGCACGTCTTTCAATTAAATATTTATCAAGCTGAACAAATAATTACTTCAACTGTAAAAACAGTAATTGAAACGTTAATCGCAAAGTATCTACGTTGGCTTTGAATTAATAACCGAATGCATAATTGTAAATTGAATACCGCTAATGTCTGGCAACTTTAAAGCGCTTATTTTGCAACATATTTTTACCCAGACATAAACTAGCAAATAAAAAATAGTCTTGAGTACTACCTATCTACGGGAGGTAACGAGAGTAAAAGGGGCGTTCCCGCTGTCCCTCGGCAAAATTCATAGAATCCGTTTTATAAGTCTTCAAAGGTAAGCCGATAGAAATCGTGTTATAAGAACCCTTGCTACTAATACACTCAAAGCTTCGGCGAGTCAACTAGATTTACGGTAAATTTGCTTATAGCCTGACTGATCCTAACTTAATTTCAGTATTCATATCCAGAAATGAGGAATTCTTGTAATATGGTTTCATCGTGTCCGCGATTCATTAAGGGAAAATAATAACTAAATGACCCCATAAAAGTCGCAGGAGATCGCTGGATACGGGCCGCTTACTATAGGTCATCTGGACATCTTCGAGGCCCATGATCAGCAGTGGACTTCCTGCGGCTGATGATAATGATAATGAATAGCCAAATTGTCAAGCGCAAGGGCATCCACTTTATGTATTTTCCATGACGTGTTAACTACCTCGATTGCGTAATTGTATTATGTTTGGGATACGAAACTACTCTGAGGTCTCGTTTCGAATCCTGGGTCGGGCAGTGTATTAGTCTGGAGTATGAAATTTATGCCAGATATGGCAATAGACCCGCCTCCTATCATTTCATCGGATGGAACACACTTCACGTCCATGGGTTCCCTGGTTGCACCACTGCCTACCGCTTCGAGGATAAAGACTTGATATGTGTTTTTTTGTTGAAAGACAGTCGTTTAAGGCACGAATGTGAAATATAGACTGGAAAACGATGAAGAGGGGCAGTGGTGTTGGTCTTAGGCGAGTTTTTCTCATCACACTTATTCATGATGAATGTTCTCCAATCAAGCAAGTAAATCAACCACTGTAGAATAGTTAGCTTGAACTTATTTAGTCTATTTAAGAAGCTAGCTTATTAGATACGATATATTTAAAATATAGAAAAATTAATTGAAATTCGTTCGCATGAAGTAAATAAGATATGTACCTACCTTTCAACAATGATATTACACAGAAGAAATTCTATTGTTTTTCGGTTTAAACATTCCAAACTCTTTGGGGTCTCGTTGGTATGTGATCTATACGAAAGACTAATGACATTTGATAAAATTCATGTCATTTTATAAAATCTAGAAATTTCCTTTATTGTCCGTTTCCATATTAGGATCATAACATATGTCCATAAACGTGCGGATGTAATGAAGCTCGTAAAAATGTTCGTCTCGTCTCATATTCCGTGCCATTAACTCGGAATGTATGGGTTCCTTTTAGTATTTATGTACGTGGTGAAATTCCACTTCCAAGGAAATATTGAATAGTATTGAGGTCACCATACCTACGATTGCTTTCATATATGAAGTATATTTAAATATAGTCAAGACTACAGAAAAACTAATTTCAATAATAGTAATAATATCAGCCCTGTATTATATACTTGCCCACTGCTGAGCACGGGCCTCCTCTACTACTGAGAGGGATTAGGCCTTAGTCCACCACGCGACGATAGCCTAGTTTGGTATGGAACGGTCTGCCGAGACGAATGTCCGCAGGTTCAAATCCCAAGGGCACACACCTCTGACTTTTCTAAAAAAATCATGTGTGTATTCTTTGTGAATTTATCGTTCGCTTTAACGGTGAAGGAAAACATCGTGAGGAAACCTGCACATCTGAGAAGTTCTCTATAGGAATTTCGAAGTTGTGTGAAGTCTACCAATCCGCACTAGGCCAATTTCAATATCAGATGGTAATTCGTATAGACGGATTTTAATACATAACAATTATTTTTATTATACGCGGACGCCATAGTCACCTCACTGCACTTGAGAGTAAGTGACTCAGATGGTAATTCGTTTAGACGGGACTTTAATACATAAGCAAATTAAAAAGTTTTGAAAATAAGCCACATGATTTCTAATAATTCGAAACTATTTTGAAATACGCTGTACGCTGTACTATACGGTGGACGCTGGATGAGGAGAGCGGAGGACCGAACAGCGTGGCGCGCTTTAGGGGAGGCCTATGTTCAGCAGTGGACAGCTGTAGGCTGATGATGATGATGATGATGATGATTTTGAAATAAATATTTTAATGAATATTTCAATTTTCGATCGCATTCTTAATAAATATTCCATGTCATATAAAGGGCTCATTCATGTTACATTTTATTCGACTGTTTTCGTAGTTGTGGCAATTTCACAGTAGATAAATTTTATTTTTATAACAGCAATGCAGCAGATATAGTATCAAATATAAAGACTCATAGTTTATGATGTTTTAATCTATTTTGTTGGCCATAGGTCAAATAGAGCTATAAACTATATCAGTTAGAATTTAATTGTTAAGGTATAAATATACTTAGGGTATTACAGTGGGACCAACACCTGAACTCAGTTATAAAGCACTGTGTAACACTGCATATTATGCGCTGGTCACTAAAACATTTATTACATGTTGAGTCTTGTAATGCTTATTAATAAGGTTCAGTTTGCGGAACACCTAGTTTTTACTGGTGGTCGGTCGCTCATATGTGAGTCCGCCTGGGTAGGTACCAAGGCATTGTCTATTTCTGCCGTCAAGAAGCAGTGTGTAGTCACTATTGTATTTCGGCTTGAAGGACATTGTAGCCAGTGTAAGTACTGGGCATAATAAGACTTAACATCTCATGTCTCAGGATAGCGAGCGCAGTGGAATACCAAGCAATACTTTGTAATTCAAGGTGTTGGATGGTGTTTCTTCTGTTTATGCGCAGTCGTATCGTTTACCATCAGATGAAGGGCAAGCTTCGTCATAGAAAGCAATAAAAAAAAACTAGCTCCAACATTTTATACAACTTTCATATAGAAATTTGAACAGCGAAAGAAATTGTAACGAGCACAAAATGTTCATGCTACAGTCGTCTTAATTCGCTAAAAGATTACTACAAGCATAATAAATAACAAATCTTTCTTTGCAAACAGAAGCAGTGCTGGTGGCATTGGGAGGAGCGAGCGCTGCGCTGGTTCTTCTGATCGTGATGGCTGGTGTGTTCGTGGCTCGCAGACGCAAGAACAGCCCCTCCCCCGCCCCCTCTCCACCGATACTGGTCTACCCCCCGCATGACATCTCCGCACCGTGTTACATGTAAGTCATATATTTTGTTGTCAGGAAACATTATCATCAGTCATCAACTGTAAAAGTAATAAAACATAACAATAACATCAGCCCTATATTATATACTGTGGGCTACTATGGCGATCACATAATATTTACAGATCATAAATGATTTTTTTATACTTGCTAAGCAAAAAAGTGGGTGCCCTAGTTTCGCCTCTGCATACCCCTTCGGGGATAAATGCGTGATGTTATGTATGTATCTATGCTAAGCAAAGCGACCCCACTGTACCTGACGGTAAGTGGAATGAGGTCCAATAGAATTTCGATTGACGATTAAAAATCTACACTAGCTATAAATCGCCACAAAGTGAGAATGTCGGTGAAGCGAATTACACTAACTCATAAGTGAGATCTTACGTATACCATACTTATTGGTATTGGGCAGCAAAGATTTCGATAGTCACCTTACCTAAAGCATCCCTGTTTTTATTTTTTGTAAAAAATGTGCACAGTAATGGTAAGTTTGACTGTTACCGTCAGTTAGGAACTGGTCGTATGAAATTGAAAGTTACAGCAACAGTAATTATACAATATTTCTAGACAAGTTTAAAGTGTTTGAATGGAACCAAATTCGGTATACAGCGTCTCAAAGTACTCTAAATACGTGTTAAAGCGTTTGAACCTCTAACCTATTTACTTGATATCTCCGGAAATTATATATCCAGTGAGCGTTACTGAAACCTGTTGCATGGAAACCGTAGTAAAGTTTTGATATATTAGTAACCAGATAATTGGTCGTGTTTATATTACGAACGATAATTGTTTATGTAGAGTTCTTGATAGTTTATTCGTTCAGGAAATATATGCTATGGAGTAGTGAGCCAAAATGCGGTTTATCGATGTGAATATCCATATAATATAAAAGTCTATAATATATATCGTAGGGTTCAGGGTACACTTGCAATATTAGAAATCATTTTTATATCTCAACTAGCTTTTGCTCGCGGTTTTGCCTGCGTGAAAGAGTTTTCTGAGACAATATTCCGCTATATATTTTCCCGGGATAGAAAGTAGCGTTTCAATTTTATAAAAATCCGTTCAGTAGATTTTGAGAAAATCGATAACATACAGACAGACAAGGGGATTTTGTTTTATAATATGTATAGATATCAAATTGAATATACATACATGATATTCACGCCTTTATCCCCGAATTAGTAGGCACATAAGTTCAACTTACAAAATATTTTTAATTTTCATATGATAATGGCACTTTAATAAAATACATAGAATTTATTAAGACAAACAAAAACAAAAAAGAAAAGATCAGACCGAATATTTTTTAACATTTCATAAAAACCCATTTCGTCATGTTATATATATTTTAAGAAATACTCATCAATGGACACATATAATTACATTAGTTAAAAGTTACGCTACAGAACTTTCCAAGGACAAAGTTTAGTTACAAAACTAGCCTCATTCGTCCCCCATCAGATCAATTGATAACAAGCATTAGCTTCTAACGCAATTCCCTCATTGTTACAGGAGAAGTTTTCTCTTAAACTTTTCTCACAGACGCGACGCCTACATTAACAACACAGACAGATCCTTATTGTTTACTTGAAGGTATTTTTTACTCATTGACAACAAAGGATAATGTATTAGAAAACATTTTGATTATGTTTTTAATTGGTTTGAATGACGAGACGAGCTTGCCGTTCGAATGATTGTAAGCGATACGACACACATAAACAGTAGAAACATCATCCAACACACTGCGCTGTTTTATACTGTGACCATGCTAGTAACGTCTCAGGAAAAAACAATATTTGTATGTATAATAATTTCTTATGTTTACCTGAATGTAAGACATTAAAATAATACTACCTTACGCTTTTTATCGCGATTTTTATATTATAATTTTCTCCCGACGTTTCGAAGACTTTCCAGCCTTCTTGGTCACGGAGCGGTCTGAGGTGGTGTTAATCCGAAGAGTCCGTTACAATATATACCTACATTTTACAATTATATATATTTTTTAATTTTAGCTGTTGGTGCCCGATCTACGCAGAATGAGCTCACAGTATCTTGAAATCACAGTTTATTTTAACAATATTTGCATTTAAAAATATGACACGTTGCTAGCACGGTCCTATGATCATGATACTATTATCAAAAGGTGTAATGGGCAGACTCCTCTATAGATCTCGGCTTCCATAGCTATGTCGGAAAAAGGTCTTACGAAATTTATTTATTTTTAAACCAGAAAGTTTTTTTAGCGTAAATTAAAAAGACGCAATTAATATTAATCAAATGCAAATACCTTCAAGGTCACCTACTTTGTAGAGACAAGAGTTTTATCCGAGACGTGACAACGGATCGGCGATGCCCGTTTTCTTTATAACGTTAAAATTAAATATTAATTGTTAAATAAATGGAGAAGCAGAGAGCCGTTTAACTTTTATAGTACAAACTGGGTCTTGTTAATCCAAATTTGTAATGGCTTCGGTGGTCTAGTTGGGTTGTAGCTTGTAGACTGCTAGGTCTTGGATTCGATTAATAGGTGGATATATATATACAAGATACGCAAATGTAATCTCACTAATTAAAGTCATGGATAGTACTTGTTGTAATAACAGTAAAAAAAAAAAATTCATATTATATTGTTTTTACAGCAATTTTCATCTGATATTATTATAAATTATTACCATTTTTGGATTTCCAATATAGCGGAAATATTAGTTTTAGTACTTATAGCTAGTATCGTCGCCTAATGTATCTACTTATTTTCAAAAATCTAATTTATAAATTCCAATGAAATTTCGAGTTTAAAAAAATCTACACCTAAATGTCTACTGTTAATATTTCCTTCATATTTTGCAAATCTATACTAATATTACAAAGAGGAAAAGTTTATTCGTTTGTTTATAAGTTTGTAGGGGCTAATCTCTGGAACTACTGAACCAATTTTGAAAATTTTTTCACCATTGGGAAGCTACATTACTCCTGAATGCTATACGCTATACTCAGGAAAATATAAAGCGAGACTTCTATTCCGAAAAACCCTTTTCACGTAGAAGGAGCCACGCGAAAAAATATCATCATACAATACCATGTATTATCCGTAAAAAAGTGTTTTCTAGGTATTGAATTAGCTCATTGCCCCTGACTCAATTAAGGAAGGAAACAACGTTGATTAATAACTGTTATTCATAAGGGAATAATTTGTACATCCAATTAACAAATTTGGTCGGATTATTGTAGATACGCAATGTAAACTGCGTTGAAACTATGGCATGAGCTCGGGAATATTGATTATGCCGCCGGCATACGTCACGGAGCCCACGTAAGCAATACATTATCGTGACGTCAAACTTGTTAACCGAAATCGTTTTAGAAAATAATGATACACTATAAAAAGTCGTCGCCGTCTACGCGACATCCTAGTGCTACATATATAATTAAGAAATGAGTAAACATCAATCAAAGTGGACGACGAAGCTCCCTAAACAGAGAGAAAAAAATCGACATAATGCGAGATCATTAGATTTACGAAGCCTCTTACATAAAGCATAATAGTTGATGTCTCATCCTCTCCCAGTGACCGTTCTGAGCCGAGGTTCGTAACCCGTTAGTTGGTTGCCCTCAGCATAGTCGCTTAATTTTCAACGGTTGCGAGCGCCTAAGTTGCTCACTCAAAAATCCGGTACGTTTGTATATGCCAGCCCTTGCCACGCTAACAGACGTAGTGTCACGTTAAAAAAAATATACATAGAGTGCAAAAAAAAAAATACACCGACATAAGGCGAAATTGTTAAATTTCAATTATAGCAGAAACTCCTTCTATTTCAGACCTAAATTGATTTTTGCTTTTTAATTATGTATCCAGTAAGAAGAAGTCAGATAAGATTGCGTTCAATGAGAAAGGAATAAGTACTTATTATAATATTCATGATTATAATTGTCTCTACCGACTGCCTCGGTGGCGTAGTTATATTGCACGTCCGATACAATAGCGCTCTGAGGTCCTGGGTTCGAATCCCGGGTCGGGTAAAGTGATATTTGGGTTTTTCTGCTCAGTATCAGTCCGGAGTCTGGAATTTGTGCCCGATATGGCGATAGGCTCGCCCCTTATCACATCATGGGACGGAACATACTTGGCAAAAAGTGGGTGCCCTAATTGTGCCTCTGCATATGCCTTCGGGGATAAAATGCGTGATGTTATGTATGTATGTATGTAATTGTCTCTACTATGCATAATATATTACAAATCATTATTGGTGTTTTTATTGTTATTATTACATATTGTACTAACGGTATATATACCAGTAATTAAATTACTTCAAGCATCTGCACATTTTGGACAATAATTATCAAAATTACAAAAAACTTGTTCAAACTTTGGTACGGCAGTCGTCGCAAAACAAAAAACTTTAATAATTTCGCTTCCGAAATTGAAGTCCTTTGTTGAACGCCTGTAATTACTTTGTTAGAATGATAACCGTAAAAGGTAATTTCGTACAATGGTTCAGTCAGATATATTTATTTTAGAATTTTGATGATAATATTTTTTTGAGGTATTTATTCTTCTACGTGCATTTTTTTTAAGTTAAGGTTATAGCTTAAGGTCCATTTTCATACATTTTGTTTCACCTTTAATCTGGGTAACTAAACAAGTATTGACAAGTAAAGAATTTAAATTCACGTCTAGCTAGTGATTAGTTCTCGCAGTTGAAAGAAAAACGTAAAAATAATTAATATGCATGGATATTTCGGCCTTTAAAATTTCGTCGTATTAAATTTTAAAGGCCGAAATATCCATCCGAAGACTGTTTTATCTAAAACTGACCCATGTTGTCTCTTTGTAGTGATTTTACTATGAGGTTATCTCACCTTAAAGTGAAATAAAAAAAGCTATTAAAGACGTAAAATATTGAATTATGTGTTTATTTAAAACCAATAACAGAATCGCCAACAAACTAATCATTAAAAACCAAACTAATAATGAACTAAAACAGAATCTCTGTTGTAAGCATTCATTAGGACCATCGACGAATCGATATCTCTCTGGCTATTTGATGTAAAACGAGTTCTTGAAACTCTTAGAATACACAAGACCGCAGTTACGTCCTCGCCGCCGAGGATCTTGTCGCGTTCCCCGTCCCTCCAACCCTTCTGATAGTTACAGCCTACGTACCGATGAATACAGTAATAATGGTTACATTGTTAGTTCGTTACGACTACACACATCCACAATGGTTGATGTTTCATCGTCTCCCAGAGGCTGCCCTGAGTCGAGGTTCGTAATCTGTTATTAGGTTGCCCTCAGCATGGTCGCTTCAATTTCAAGGGTTGCGAGCGCCTAAAGTGCTCACCCAAAAGTCCAGTGTGTTTGTATAAGCTATCCCTTGCCAGGCTTACAAACGTGGGGTCATGTAAAAAAAAAAGAATCTTTATCGTAAACATTAGGAGCATCGA
The DNA here is from genome assembly GCF_014839805.1 of Manduca sexta. Lineage (NCBI taxonomy): Eukaryota > Metazoa > Arthropoda > Insecta > Lepidoptera > Sphingidae > Manduca > Manduca sexta. The sequence goes on from NC_051124.1 coordinate 13,891,286, forward strand.
TATCAATTGTATCAACTTGTTTCTTTACCATTCCAATTTACACCAACACATTCACTTCACTCGAGTTTATTGCAATCGTTTCTTATTAAACGTTCGCTGCTCTGAAAGTGGACTCTCCAGTTTTCCTTTTCTCCCCATTTATTTATATTGAAAGCGGATAAACATTCCAGTTTATTCACACAACAGGACTTCAAATACATAACATTTTGATTTCATTCCTTCGTTCATTGAATCTGCTTTCGTACTAGGGTATCGTGTTTACTTTATTTATAAGAATATGCTTTGTACTGTTGTACATTCATGAAAACATACATGTCCAGAGTTTAATCAACTTGTCAAAATAAGGAAACTGTAGCGAAATTTGAAATATCATTTCTATAAAAATCATGAACAATTTTTCTCTTTCAATGGTTCCCAATGAGATCCTGTCTTTGTTTGTGGCATGTTGAATCTTGTATCATTCGTATAAATGTAATATGAATTGAATAAATAGGAATGTTGTTAGTGACATTATTTTCCATATTTTAGCTGTATTATAAGACTAAAGGAAAAAGGTGTCTTTTTTTCTTTGAGAGAAATGGAGACGTTCCTTTACGCTTTTAGAATCATAAAGTATATTAAAGTCTGTAGACCAAATTAATTATTTACAATGTTAGTTAATATTTAATCTTGTAGTTTGGATAGTGGAGATAATTTCAAATCAAACAAAAGTTGTCTTCGTTTCTAGTCTAATTAGTCTTGTTAGAACTAAGTAATAATTACCATATGATTGTCTTGTAATTATATACCCTTGATGTTTTAAATTGTCATTTGAATTACTGGTAAAGAGTTCAAATATCAGGTTTCAATTCTAGTTTTTGTTCCTAAAACGGTTTTATAGTTTGTTTCTTGTAATTACTTCATTGAATTTAATTGGTCCAACCCATTAAAACATAATATTATGAGAATAAATATTTTATTTATATTATTTTATTATGTATTGAATACAATCAACAAGTCTGCGCAATCTTGTCTCCTAAACAACGAAAAACTTGTATAACATAGGAGAACAGTTCCTTCTAATACAATTGACAATATTATGTGCGCAATACTAAAAAGAATATAAAAGAAAAACAGTAAAACAAAGAGCAATAAAACACAACAATTTAGAAGACCATACACGCTTGTGTGTGTGTGTGTGTGTTTGTGTGTTTGTTGACAAGGTACTGGCCTTTTTTTATACATTTGGTTAATTTTATCAGTTATTGAAGGGTTTTGTGCAGCAGTGGGCCAGTATAAAATGAATACGTAATAGCAATTGACACCACCGCACCTGATGGTAAGTGGAGTGAGGTACAAAAGAATGTCGACTGTCGAGAGATGATTACCCCTTGGCAGGCGACACAATTATGCCGGCCTGTTGGACCCGGATATACACAGGCTGATCCCGGGACGCGATACACTTTCGTGGGCCCCAATGGCGGGTTTTAACACCTTATGTACGGTGTTCGCTACTCGCTATGTTATTAAAGCACAATATCCTTCCTTGTCTGGTAAAGAAATACGCAATAAATAGCATGTTATAAAAGAATTGTTTTACGTTTGACTTATATGCATGATATTTTCAGCGGAAAAATTTCTTTTTACAAACGATCTGAGAAATACAAAACTTTAAGTGAACTCTTTTCAATATAGCCGTTGTACTGTTCGGAGCGCGGTTTTGCCATTGAATTATCTTACGATTCTTCATTGTTATAATACTGTGCTTTTTAATCTTGTTTCTTAGCTGTATTGTTATTGGCGTCATTTTCGTTTATATCTTGTAGAATAAGTATTTTCTCTTCCAATTTAGATTCCGTTCGAAATACCAGGATTTGATAAATGTATTACGTTTGTCACGAGTACAATGTAACCGTAATCAATTGAATATATTATTGTCGTCCAGGACCAAGGAAGTAAACTTCTCTCTGCCAACTCTTCGCTCGTCTTCACTCGGAGAGCTTCGCGAAGTGGTCAGCGTCAACAGCTTGGGCAGCGATGTGCTGTGTCCGCCGGTGCCAGCTCAACTTCGCTCCAACTCTTTCAGTAAGTTCTTTCAGTACAATTTTTTACAACTGCATTTTATCGACGAAGATACGTATAAAGCGTAATTTATACTATATTCGGTAATATTCGTTATTGTTTGTGCTATTTAAAAGCTGACCGACTATAAATAACCACAAAAGAGGTAAGTATAATATTCCTCCAAAATACTTTGCTAATGTTAAGTACTAAAATTGTTGAATAAAAGTAGTAGTAAAAATATGCATATGCACTGAAAAATTCAACAAAAAGTTTTACTGACAAATTTAAAAAATATTACGTTTATGTTTCTGTGCGTTCTCCGGTAATTTTCAGATGACTCATTTTACTTTTCACCTGTCGACATAGCATATCTCTGATTATACTTTGATGTACTACGTCTTGTAATATGGGTATGTAAATAAATACGGTAAATATGGACCTCCAGCACCACAACACCAAGACCCGTAACAAATATTTGCGAATCACGAATCGGAAACATGTCCTTAAAGTTCACAGGCAGTCAATCAGAGACAGTCGGATAATCCAATTCCGAAGACTGTCACACCCTTTTTAAAATACAACTCAAACGCACATCATGCCTTTATTCCTGAAGGGCTAGGCAGAAGTGCAACTTGGGATCTTACTTTTCGCTATGTATTTTCCATTATATCGTGTGAACTGAGGCGAACTTAACGCTATATCGGGCACAAATTCCAGACTCCGGGCTGATACTAAGGAGAAAACTATACTACAAAACTAAGGAGAAATATCACTACGCTAATCTAGGTTTTGAACCCGGGGCCTCAGAGCGATGGTCGTACAGCGCACGCAGCAACTACGCCACTGAAGCTCCTTTCCAAAATAATCATTATTAAGTTCCATAAAATAAAGAAATATCGTAAATATCTAATAGATATTTCGAGTAAAACTATAGTACCGCACGTTATAAATAACGGTTTCAGAATTATCCGATTTATGAAATCCAATATTCTGTTACATACTCCTCATAGAAGTTAATAACAAAGATATCAAAGCAAAATTACATTCCAATCTTCAGTTGGACATACAATTGGAGTGTCAAGGACTTCAATGCGATCAACAGAGACACGTGCAGAAAAGTTTATATGAAAAATATTTCTGGTTATTGGAACTTAGATTACATCTCCATTTTGATAGATCGCAGTTATTTTATACAGTATGCATTTTTAGTCGTCGCATCTATTTTAACACAGACAGTTCATGCTTGATTCTAATTAAAATATACAATAAAAACATTCTTAGCAAAGGCTAGGTCAAAGGTACCCGGAACTGGCGGGAATGCATGAAAAGATTAATGAAGGTGGAGGAAGCGTGAGAAGTATGCCAGAATCGTACAGTGTCATCCATAGTCTCTGCCTACCCCTATAGGATAGAGGCGTGATACTATGTATGTGTGTAAAAAACATAACAGACTAATTAAACCTCAATAATAATTTCGAAAAAGTCTCCCGACGTGTGGGTACTCTTGTGCTAGCTACTTCTTTGACCTATCTTACTTAAAGGTCATAATATGTCTGACATATCTGTCATTACGTATGAATATGACCTTTAAGTATGATCCGTTTCCCTTCGTACTTCAAAGCTGGCTTAGGACTGACAAAAATACATAATTGCTAAAATTCACGAAAAAAAACATGTATTTTATATAAATTTGGGTTAAGGATCGACTAAATACTCTCCATAAACAGGTCCCTCGACCAACTTTACTAGCAGTATAATATATTAAGAAAGTACAGCTTAACAATTATTTAAAATATACACCATTATTGATACTAATATAAATAACATAATGCTCGCAAGAGTTTCAATATCATAAAAGAAAATATTTAATAGTGGAAATATCTTACAAATAAATTTCTAAATGGAAATTATGAAATGCGCCATAAATGGAGAAAATGGAAGGCGGGCTATTGAAATTGCAACCCTAATTAATACCATTTTAAGATTGATCACTGCTTGTACTAGGCAAACGTAATCACCGAATGAATTACACCCACATACATTTGATTGCTATTTGACAATCTTTCCGCTCTCATCGATGCGAGCTTTGTGCGCCCACAGCCAGTAGCAATTACTGATGAATTGACCAATAAAGAACCTGGAAAAGGTTTGAAAATTACAAACGAACCTGAGCACGTTGCTTTCAATTTGTGTTTAACTTGCTTTGAAAAGACAGTCAATGAAGATACCTATATGAATATACGAATAGCACCATTTTCAGTCTGTAAATAAAATAAAATTATGTATTACAATTTTATACGTGACATATAACTGCAAAACTTGTCCTGTTTAGCTATAATGGTCATTATCTAGGGGATACATTAATAAGAGTATACCCATTAGTAAGAATGATAAACGAATATACATTAATGTAGTTGTTGCCGCAGCGGTACATATATAAGTACTTTAACACAGTCCAGAAGTAGTTTCAACGGAATATCTATAGGTAACATCACTGAGTTTTATCGTTCTAACACTTATTTATACAATTCCATTATTAAAACAAACAATAAAATTCTTTATACATCCAATCGTTACTTTAGAATTTCCAGATGTGTTCCAATTCCAAGGTATGTGGTTTGCGACATGAACTCGGATTCAGAATATTTACACAGCGGTCCTGGCTCAACCCAAATGGACCCTTTCACATATTTACGAACTTTTGTGTTAGACCTTCGTCACGCTTGAGGTGTGAAAGACCTTTTTGGCTTAAAAATAATCAAGTAGAATTCAGTAAGCGTTAGAGTTGAGTAAATAAAAACTTCTTCCAAAATTTAAATTATAGGAACATTTATTCTGATTTATAATCCAATTAAATTGTTTTGGGACTTCTGTTTACTTTTACTCGAATGTCTTAACTATTATACCTTATTGTTTCGATAGTATTTATAACGTAGCTGGTAGTAAAATCAAGAAAATTCGAAAAGAAACACACCCAAATTCCATTAAAGCTAAAATCATTGAAACAAGATAGAAAAAGCAGACTACATTATTCAGTTCAAAACAGCCTACTTGCATTTAGCCCAGAGCTCAACTAATAAATCTACAGAGCTTAATAAATGACACCATAAATTAACGCGCAAAATCTATCGTTGTTCGTACTTTAAACTAAAAGATAACTTTGTATAACTTTAAGGTTGTGAACCAGAAGAATTGAATTTTAAACGAAGCTTTCACGCTTGTGAAGGAACAAGATTGTTTAGAAGTGTTGGATATTGTTTTGCAGAAACTCGTTTGATTTTGTTTTACGGATCGGAAGGTTGATAAAGAAGAAAATGAGATAAACATTTTACGCTAGGGAAGCGTGGGTGATAAAATTCTACTGGATAGAGTTTATGAATCTAAGTTTTGATAACAAAATTCTGATGCATTAAGTTTGCAATGTTGAACTTAATGAAGGTTTTTACAATATAAATATTTTTAAAGACTACACTTCCTTTATATTAATAATAATATCAGATCTATATTATATACTGTCGAATCCTGAGCACAGGCCTCCTCTAGTACTATGAAGGTTTACGCCTAAGGCCACACTGGTCTAGTGCTAGTTAGCACATTTCACGGACGTTCATAATTCTTATGAACAATTCTAATTTATAAAGATGTTTTATTACACCGTTAAAGCGAAACTTCGAAAACAACACAATATGTGTCTTGAGTTTTTGAAGCTATGGATATTCGTTATACCAGATATCTATTCTCAACTAGGCTATCACGCACATACTTTACCAATTCCAAAAATATATCGCGCCTGTATCAAATCAAATCTTTATTCAGATTGAATGATGGAAATGTGTGTCAGAATATAACAAGGTTATTGGCATACTTTTGATGGAAATTCGATCATTGAGTTTTGTAAAAGTAACGTTGAAATAAAAAATCTACGAAATGTTATACCGTAACATAAATATAAGAACTTGATACGCAATTCTATTGAACAACGTTGAATAATAAACATACTTATAATCAATTATTTGTTGGTCACACATACGCAATTTTTTTTGATGTAGTAACTTTGGTTTATGTGATTCTTACATACAAAATGAATAGGATTAGTATAGCTTTAACCCTGTAAATCAAAAATCAGGTATGATTGATAGCTTTTCTACGGAATTAACCGATTGAAAATTAGCTAACAACCTCGTGCTTGCATTGCCCTGGGCCGAGGTCTCGGCCGCCCATTACTCGTTTGCTTAATTCATTAACCTATCGTTCAATCGCATGTTCATTTCTTGAGTAGCCGATTTACGATTGCAAATCGTCTACTATGACCACGCGTGTACTACAATATAATTAGATTCACAGCATTTTCATAAGAACGTTCTTCTTATATTACCATTATGTTTGTTGTAACGAATTGATTGATTACTTATGTCAACGTTTTTCATACAAAATTCAAACCGCCTTACCGAACTAAACCATAATTTGATGACGTATTCTGCAATCCCTTTTAATATTCACTACATGTAATGCATCTATTTCGCATAACCTGACTCAAAGAGGTAAAAATGTTTGAAATTCATCAAGCATTCCTTTCAAACACGAATCACGTCCATTGAAAATAGACATGTACCAGGTGTGAAATAGCTTTTCAGAACTGAAACACCCACGATTCGTCACGTGTAATTAAAAGGATAGGCAAAGCCTTACAAATGGCATCCTTTCCATTTTAGAAGATAAAGCGGATGAATAAACACCAATGTTTTGCCCGAAAATCCGATGGGATCGGAATGGAAACGTCAGAGCAGTAAAGATGAAGGTTTAGTGCCGATTTACACCGATTTATTGCCAAGAAACGATAAAATCGCATTCGGCCACGCCCGAACTGTTACTCTCTATCTGTTTTATAGTCTTATAAATGGTTGGGGATTATCATTTTCAATGTTATTTAGCGTTTATTTAAGAACTTCCCGTATCTACTTAAATACTTCATAATGTTGTTCTAGTAAAGGTCACAGTGTGGAACTCGTGCGGAACTTAGTTTGTGAAGTTCAGTATCTAAAATAGATAATGTAGAATCTATTAGGTTGTTCATCGTTAATGTGTTGGAACTACTTTAAGTGCTTTTTGAAATGCTATTTATACACTTACCGTTTGTTTAGGTACGTTTACAGTCCGGAGTATTTTTGTAAGGGAAATATTGATGTGAACCGTCAACTCAAAAAAAATGTTGGAATTAGATTGCAGATACAATGAAAAAACAAATATTGACAGATTATTATTATTACCAGGTTACCTCGTAGAGGCTTAAATTATTATAACCATTTTCTACCGCATAACTAGTCAGACACTGAGAAATCCTGTTCCGCTTACAAATAAGGAATGTACGGTAAAAAATCTCCCATGAACTCGAAAACTGGCCGACTAATTAGAATAAGAAAATGTCTCACAACTTTGGGGTAATTGCTACTCATCATTTAAATATATACGCTGACCAAATACAAGAGTTACGGCTCTAATCTCCGTTCCGGTAATTGTATTTTTAATTGGTATAAAAAATAGGCGTCGTGATGGCCATTGAATATTTATTGAGAGAGCTATTAGTAATATGCATTATACAACAACCTTATCTAAGCTTTTCCATAGATACGTACATTACAGTAATAACACACAAAAAAAACATACAGTCGAATTGAGAACCTCCTCCTTTTTTGAAGTCGTTTAATAAAACGAGTACTATCTATTAGCTGATTAAAACTATAAATGTCAAATAAAATTTATTTGCAATTGTGAAACTGGTCCTTAAGCTGTTAGTTCTGGTCGAATTCATTGTCGCAACCCTGCGGCACTGGCGATAAATCAACCGCGAATTCACACGTATGTTAAGGCCCGACCATTATTTACATAGGGTGCATTTGCGTTTCGTGTAACAATATGGCGCGGTAATTAAACAGTGGGTGTCTGTTACGCATATTATCCTCGTAACGATGTATCGATTAGGCCGTCAATATGCAGAACATGTTCGTGTTTAATTCAATGGGTACCGCGTAATGATTTGTACCATCTAATTGAATTTTGTAACATTACTATGATGTATATCGCCTAGTTGGGTGTGGAATGGACAGCCGAGACGAATGTCCGCAGATTGAAATGACAAGGGCACACATCTCTGATTTCTTCTAAAAAAATATGAGTGTATTCTTTGTGAATCTTCGCTTGCTTTAACGGTGAAGGAAAACATTGTGAGGAAACCTGCATACCTGAGAAATTCTCATAGGAATTTTAAGGGTGTGTGAAGTCTTCCAATCCGCAATAGGCCAGCGTGGTGGACTAAGGCCTAATCCCTCTCAGTAGTAGAGGAGGCCCGTGCCCAGCAGTGAGATAGTGTATCATACAGGGCGGATTTTATTATTATAATATGATGGTTGGTGGGATTTGCTATTTCGGTATTCGAAAAATAGCAACTTTCCAAGAAATTTGTATTGTAATTAAAAATGAAAATTTTCGGAACGCGAACGCTTCTCACGAATCTTCGACCTAGATTTCTTGAAACTACCCCCAGTAGTATTGGTTTGCATTAAGTTTTCATAAAGGGACCGTGATCGTAAAGTCGTGACTCGGAACGGTGTCTAATGGAACTCTGACTCTAAGCACATGAGTACTGATTCAATAATAAATAGCAGCTCTTACAAACATTAGTTTAGAACAGTTCTACCAAGAAGTCTTATTACACAAGATCAGATGAAATAAATATTTTACGGTATTAATAGGCAATATTGAATTCTTTATATTGAATATTGAAATTGTGATTTCATTTTTGTTTGTTAAAGCCAGTGTCATCATACAAGACCTTATTCTTAAGTTGTTTTAAAAAATAGTTACATAATTAACATTATTGTAATTTTTCTACAAAAATCTGGATGAATACTTTTACCCACAATATAAGATCACAACTTTTTACATTTGTCAAAAAGCTATTGGAACATAATGGCGAAGTTATTTAATCCAGAAATGTACATTACTTTAATATTACTTCAACGAACAAAGGATTGTAGCTAACAGAACCAAACTGTGAAGTTCAAAACTTGATTTCTACGCAGTGGAATGATGCTATACGCTCCGCTAAGAAGCTCGTTACAACTTACGATCTATCTAAATACCTTAAGTATTCTCTGCTATCTTCCCAACACACTAATATAAGCAGTACTTAGCATTTACATTGTGCTACAATAATGAATAGCCCCGCAAAATAGTGTGGGATTCTGAGCGTTATAGTTCGTTTGATACAAAGAGAATGGATTTAGTTAATTATTCCAAAGAGATACATACATTATACAGAGGTTATAGAGATGTATAGTGTCTGTAATGATGAAATTCCAGTTGACATGTGCTACGTTGATAATGTTGAAGTTATGTTAGTCCATTTGGCAAGAGCACCACGTGAACTAAAAATGTCATGGGACATATCTTTTTTGTACTTTGGGAGTATACTTTTAATCGGCTATGTCAAAATTACGTACTTTCACTCCTAAGGCTTAGCCAAGAAGCCTTTCTACAGTAGTTAACGATGAAAGATAACAAAAAAATATCGGAATGACGTATCGATGGCTCCTAAGTAAACTATCGTGTGTGAAAAAAAGTGAATAAATCATTATGAATTGAATAAGATTTCTTGAATGAGTTTGGTAGTACTTAGATAAGGAAAAGCTAAAAAAGTGAAAATCGCTAAAAGATACGATAGTTTACTTCGGATCGATATCCGAACGATAACGTAGTCGCTAGAATATGTCATTCCCATGCATATTTTTGTTTTCTCTTAGCGTAAACGATTGTAAAAAGGCATCTTGGCTACTGGCCCTGTTCAGAAAAGTTTTCCACTAAAATTAATATATTAAGTTTATTCTAACTCTCAGTGATCTATCGTAGTCGATTGAATTCGACAAAATCCTTCCACAGTATCATTAAATAAAAATATTATAGTTAATGGTAACTATATTTAAATGGTCCGCCATTTTGTCATTTCATGTGATATAAAGTGATCGGCACATGATGTCGAAATAAACCCTTACCCTGATCTATTTTAGGGTCGGGCTAGGGTCATTGCGGGTGCGGACACAAATTACGTCCGAATTAGTTGTTACATTCTAATGGCGCATGGGTTGTTTGTGGGTTTACGAGAGAATTTCGGTCTGTTGATAGGAGATATCTATCACAAGAGGCGGTTTGTAAGACTTTGTTAAATATGCACTGTTCAAAAGAGTTAGGCTAAATTGTGTACTTGAAACAAGATTATTATTTGGATTTTATGCGTTAGGTTGGTAACTCTCTAGAACTTTAATTTTGCACCTCATCAGCTTCGGAAACTAAGATAGTTTAACTAGAATAAATCACTTATCTTATGAGTTGTGACATTATGTATTTTTAAGAATAATTGGGAAGGGGCACTAATAATTATAACTATAGACCCATAATTGAAGACGTTATAGGTAAACTGTCATCTGTGTACCGTCCTACTTTGTATTATCCTCCAAATATTAAAATGCAAAAAATTATGAAGATGTAAATAGGTGTTAAGTAGTTTAATCCTTATAAGTTTTTAATTGAAATTTGGCACAATAGATCAAAACCTAAATTGATATATGATATTTAGCCGCAAGCAAAACTAGTATTTAAATAAACTGGTATAGCCGAAGGAGCTTACGTTGATTATTATAATGGAATTACAGAGAAGATATTTCAATGGGCTCAATATTCCATGAAATAGATGAAATTGAGAAAGATTTGGTCTAGTTAGCTCAGGATCGGTTATCGAATTTATTGGTGATTGCATGAAATCGCGCTGTCTGCAATCATTCGAAAGTTATCTAGTTCAGTCGGTTTAACTAAAATTGTGACGTAAATGCTTTGTCCCTTGTATAAGAAAAAGTTCAGTTGGACATATTATTCAATTTTAGGTACTTTGTATATTTGAAAAGGAAGCTCTGAAGCTTTGTAATAAGTACAATATTGAACCACCAAAGGATTAAAATAGAGAACCTATTTATACAACACTTTTGTATATGCTATTTGTGATCGCACCTCCTTTAATATTTTCTTCCAAACGTATAGGCATAGCAGCTTACAGTTCTACATTCAAATAATTTTTATTTATATATTACTCCAAGTTCTTTTCATAGAATGAAAAGAATCTTGTCCAATGATACGAATTTGAAACGGACACGTGAGTCGTAGAATAAGTTTCGCTCTTATGTAAAACATTATCCAGCAGTTTCTCAATCCAATTTGGTGGAATGTTTCAAGATGCATTCGAAGTTTGAAACTACGTGACGTCACTTTGCCAACTTCCACGAAGTTTCCAATTTACGGATTTCCGTACGCGGCTTTGGAAAAACCATTTTGCCGGTGTCGATATAAACCTTCAATTTACACTACATGACCTTTATGCATGATCGAACATAATCCCGCGTTGCAACGACAGCCGAGCCCAATGGGTTTTTGGATCTTCAAATTAACTTTCAGAATTTTCGATCTGAATATTTAAAATATTTGCATAGGATAAAGGAATTTTGGCAGGATAAGGGAATACGTATGTTCCTTTTGTCAAAGTTAATATTCATATCGATGACCTAATAAAAATCCCTGGAGATCGCTGGATGCAGGCCGCTTTCAATAAGTCGATTTGAAAATCTTTGGGAGGCCCATGTAAAGCAGTGGACATCCTGCGGTTGACGATAGTGAATGGTCTTATCTAACTTCAAGAGTCTCGATCAAAGTAGATTGATTATTGACTATCAAATAAATTGTACTTTGTCTATACTTTTCTATTCGGCCAATTCTTTTAGATAAAGCAAAGAATAAAAGGCCAATTAATGAAAATTAATACCACTTTAGCTTTAATGCAAGAAAGTCTAATATTCATTGACCGACTTGATATCAAATCTACTAAAAATGTGTCATATTGTAAAATGACTATGCAAATACAATTAACACCGCCATAGTTCATTGACCACCACGCCTTGACCACGCCTTAACGCTTTTATGAAATATTACGCTTTCGAAAGCATTTTGTCGGAGACGAGTTTCTATGAAATAGGAACTACACTTACAGTATTCTATAAGTAGAAGCATATGATACTGTTTTTAGCTTAGCCCTGTCTGTTCTAAGATATTGTCAGGATTTTCTTGTATCTTTGTTAAAGTTTGTGTTACTACTGGCCTTAGTTCTGAAGATAATGCGTTGCCATAAGATAGTATAATTAATATTTTGAAGTCTTCTAATATAAGCAATAATATTTTGCTTAAAAGGAGACTTTATACCTTCAAGTGAAATGTAGCCTATACTTGTTAACGAAATAAACATTTTTCATCTTTTTCTGTTCTCTAGGAGGTTAAAGGGAACATCTTAATAATTCCATCATGATTCATGAATACACAATAGAGTTACTTGGCTGATTTTCTTTATAATTAGCCCTTTTTAATCCTTATTTTTATTAATGTATTTAAAAAAAAACATATATCAAGCCTTTATCCACAGGAAGGTAGGCAGAGGAGTAACTAGTAAAAAAATTTCGCCCAATGTGTTTCGTCCTATGATATGATAGGAACCTATCTCCATATCGGGTGCAAATTCAGTGTCCGACCTGATAGTACACAGAAAAACCCAAATCACTTTGGCCGACCAGAGATTTGAACCCGGGGCCACAAGGACGTGATCGAAGTAGTTATGTATTTTATGCAGGTGGTATTCTGTAACTAGTTTTGGATAAAAATTTTCATTCACTCTTCTGTATTCAAATTCAGTTACCCATATAATTTGATTTTGTTATTCGTCTTCTGTATGTTACGTGGTTCTTTAAATGTCGTTCCCAATAGTTCCCCGAATTGGAAAGGTGGAGCAAAATGTTTGAAATATTTTAAAGGAAAAATATAAAATTTTGATGTCACAGTAAGGAATACGTTTCTACCTTTCTGAATTCCGTGGTTTGAATAAATGTTTATTTTTATGTTCTTTCGCGTCCAAGGTTTTCAGTGCCGAAGTATAAAATAATGACTTTCTATAGAGTTGAATAGTGACTTATTCGGATGAATACCTCATTTTAACGATAAAATTACCTTACTTCTCATCTTATCTTACTAATATTATAAATACGAAAGTTTCTTAATATGTTTTGGATGTTTGTATGTTTGTTCGAAGTAAACGCAGAAACAAATGGATGAAATTTGGCATGCGGATGGAGCATATCCCTTGGTGAATACATAGGCTACTTTTCATTGTTCACAAGATAAATATTAACTTTTTAATAGTTTTTTTTTTAAGTACATGGCGCTGGCGTCATTTATTGTTTTAGGGAGTAGTAACGGAAAAGGTTTTAACACATAGTAAAATATATTATCTTTGATATTTAATAGTATGATTGACTCCAAATGTAATTTAAAATATCATGTGGTAACTCAAATAATTGGAGCTCTTTATAAAGGTATATCGTATGTAATAATTATTTTATATTACATTAACTTTTTCTTCAACCGTGCCAACTATTAAATTTATACTAATATATAAAGCTGAAGTTCGTTTGTTTGTTTAAACGCGCTAGTTATTACTAAACCGATTTTTAACTTTGTATCACTAATAGGGAAGCTGTTACTCCTAAGTGCTATAGCTTATTTTTATTCCAGAAAATATTTATAACGCAAAAACTTTTCCAAACGAGCTGACCCGTAGGCAAAAGCTAATATCGAATAAATTTAAAAGCCATTTTATTTATCAGGTCAAAGTAAGGTCTATTTCTATACCTTAAATAGTCCGTATGAACCCAGAGGTACTCTATTTGAGTAACGAGTGGCTTCATTTTGCAAATTGGACTCGACCGAGGTTCCGACTTGACTTCACAAGTACGCAACACAAGTTCTTAATACAGCCAGCCTCAGAAGTATTTCAACGGATTCAACGAATTCAACGAATTTCAAATCGCCTTTAAACTTTTGTCTCCGTATGAAAAATCGTTTTTGTTCACTTAAATACAATTTGATGGGTTTACTTTATTTTAGACTAGCGTTTGTCAGCGGCTCTGCCCGCGCGTGATAGTATGTTTCCGGAATTAATATTATACCGGCATAAAAATAGCCTATAGCACTAAGGAGTAATGTAGCTTACCAATAGTGAAATATTTTTCGAAATCGGTTCAGCATTTCTAGAGATTAGACTCTACAAACTGACAAAGTTATAAACTTTTCCTCTGTATAATATTAGTATAGATAAAGAAAAATATATATTTCGATTGAAGTTAAAGCGTAGAAACGTTTTCAACTAATTTTGTGGCTGACTGTACGTTCACAAAACTACCGACATTTTAAACTATCTCAGAATAGTACACTCATACCATTAGATGCATCTCGAGACGCACATTCATATGGAAATGGCATGTCAAACGGAAACTCTCACGTGAAATACGAGCATGTAATGTCATGTCACAAAGGATTTTCAACCTTAATAACATTACCACATTTCTCGTTTTACATCACTTACTGTATATGACATTCATGCATCACAATTAACTGGTAGCAGGACATGTAACAAGGAAAGATGGAGCGCAATATTCTCTGTTATGATGTGTAGGAAATGTGAATAATTGTGATAGTGAATTTTGTGAAATATTTAGTGGCTTCATAAAAGTAGTTTGCTTGTAGTTGTGTAAAAATAAAGCTATATAATCTTTACTAGGTGTTGCTAGCGGCTTTACCCGCGTGAAAAGTCTTCTCCACCACAAAATACCTTAAATCATTGTACGGATCCATAGAGTTATTAATTTTAAAATCCGATTTAAAATTTCCCATAGGGGTTAAGTAGCCTATGTTATTCAAGGACATGTCCTATCCGTGTGTCAAATTTCATCCAAATCGGTTTACCTGTTTCAACTATGTGTTAATCAAGGAGAAGTTTCTATCCGTGTGTCAAATTTCATCTAACTCCGTTTAACTATTTCAACGTTTATTTATAACAAACATGCAAACATTTTCACAAAAATTTACATTTATAACATTGTATTATACAACAAAAAAACTAGATGTTGCTCGCGACTGAATGATCGCATTATTCTATATTTACAAATGATTTATGTGTGTCCCAATTTATATAATAAGTTCAGCAGCCTTTGTATTCACATCTACTCAAAAAACATCCAAAGTGTAAATAAACATTATTATAATAATAAGAAAACAATAAGATAATATTTGGAACTCAGCGGCAAAGAGTGAAATTTTTCAAAAGGTAACCCGAGGCAACAAAAAATTGTCTTCGATAACATATTGCGGCCAATTTAACAGAAAACAAAACTAAGGCAAACGAAAATAAACCTAAAAGGGAAACCGTTAGGAATCGGGTTATATTGACGCTTCGCCACTGTTGGACTTTCTGTACTTTGACTTGTACTTTGTACTCTAGGAAGAAAAAACATTGTATCATACGTGAATTGCGAGAATTCTGACATCAATAAGTGTGAAATGTGTCCTCAATAGCCACAAATCGATTAACACTATTAAACAATATTGATGTAAGATCCTCTAGACCTAAATCTAGATATAATAGGAAGCTATATACCATTCTATAGGTGCACGGTTGATCACTGTCTGGAGAAACCATAAATATCTACTTACACATAATTGAAGGATAGGATATCAAGTCGGTTGATAAGGAGGAATTATTCATAACTACATAGCAGTGAAGGGTGCAATTTTCCGAAAGAAAACCCGACACAATATATAAATACTAAAGTGCATATAATGTGCGGTCTGCATATCATTCTGATAATAAGCTTTTACGTAAATTGAATATGCAATTTCGAAAAGGGCAACCCATAAACATAAAATAGAAATGTATGTATAATAACAAATAGCAACAAAACTTTTGTAATTTTATTGCTTTGAACTCAAACTGTAACCGAATTTTTTTACACTTCTATAGATAATAAGTTTTTCCATTTCCTGAACTTTTTACATTTTCTGACATGTGGCCTTTTCGAAATTGCATATTCAATTATAAATGGAAAGCCGGTAGGAAGCAGATTATATGGACCCTTTACCACTGGTACGACTACGTAACCCATAAATTTGAGTAATACTATGTGGTACTGACCTCTGCTAGTCGCATAAGATAGAGTCCTGAACTATAGGTTATTTGATGTCATCTGCGTCGGAAGGCTGATGAGTCCGACATAACAATTATTCCGCTACCCAGGCTCAAGAACGGCGTCTAATGGATTTTTAGAGACAAAAATAAAAACCCTGTGAGGCTGTCACTTGTACGTGTAGTTATAGTGACTTGTTATTTTTTTATTTTGAATTTCCCTTTTATTATTGGGTGACTTGTTATATTACGGACAATGGTCTATAATCTAGGGCTGCCACTTCCTAAAGCTAAAACGGACACATAGACAATACAACAATACACATACAAGACAAATGAATTATTAGTGGAGACACAATGCTACAAACAGGACACAGCATGACAACCCTATTTCATGTATAGGTCCAAGTCTGTCCAGAACTCCATAGCAAGAGTACGAAGAGGAAAGATGATGTGTATGTGAACCCTTCCGTATTAGAGCTCTAATATTTTATGTAATACTAATAGGCCCGGCAGACGTCGTCTTGTCACAGACTACATTTTATATAAACTACCTTCCATCTTTTAGGCCTCGAAAACAGTGCCACATTTCAAAACCAAATTATTCTGTAATTCAAGCTGGAACTAACGATACTGTTGAAAAAAATTCTATGTAATCGGTTGTGATTTCGAGATTAAAATTTAATCCAAGTTTACAACTTTTCATGTTCATTTTTCAAAA
>NC_051124.1:13908650-13928493 GCF_014839805.1 Manduca sexta
TTAAATGATGAGTAGCAATTACCCCAAAGTTGTGAGACATTTTCTTATTCTAATTAGTCGGCCAGTTTTCGAGTTCATGGGAGATTTTTACCGTACATTCCTTATTTGTAAGCGGAACAGGATTCTCAGTGTCTGACTAGTTATGCGGTAGAAAATGGTTATAATAATTTAAGCCTCTACGAGGTAACCTGGTAATAATAATAATCTGTCAATATTTGTTTTCATTGTATCTGCAATCTAATTCCAACATTTTTTGAGTTGACGGTTCACATCAATAATTCCCTTACAAAAATACCGGACTGTAAACGTACCTAAACAAACGGTAAGTGTATAAATAGCATTTCAAAAAGCACTTAAAGTAGTTCCAACACATTAACGATGAACAACCTAATAGATTCTACATTATCTATTATAGATACTGAACTTCACAAACTAAGTTCCGCACGAGTTCCACACTGTGACCTTTACTAGAACAACATTATGAAGTATTTAAGTAGATACGGGAAGTTCTTAAATAAACGCTAAATAACATTGAAAATGATAATCCCCAACCATTTATAAGACTATAAAACAGATAGACAGTAACAGTTCGGGCGTGGCCGAATGCGATTTTATCGTTTCTTGGCAATAAATCGGTGTAAATCGGCACTAAACCTTCATCTTTACTGCTCTGACGTTTCCATTCCGATCCCATCGGATTTTCGGGCAAAACATTGGTGTTTATTCATCCGCTTTATCTTCTAAAATGGAAAGGATGCCATTTGTAAGGCTTTGCCTATCCTTTAATTACACGTGACGAATCGTGGGTGTTTCAGTTCTGAAAAGCTATTTCACACCTGGTACATGTCTATTTTCAATGGACGTGATTCGTGTTTGAAAGGAATGCTTGATGAATTTCAAACATTTTACCTCTTTGAGTCAGGTTATGCGAAATAGATGCATTACATGTAGTGAATATTAAAAGGGATTGCAGAATACGTCATCAAATTATGGTTTAGTTCGGTAAGGCGGTTTGAATTTTGTATGAAAAACGTTGACATAAGTTAATCAATGGGAATTCGTTACAACAAACATAATGGTAATATAAGAAGAACGTTCTTATGAAAATGCTGTGAATCTAATTATATTGTAGTACACGCGTGGTCATAGTAGACGATTTGCAATCGTAAATCGGCTACTCAAGAAATGAACATGCGATTGAACGATAGGTTAATGAATTAAGCAAACGAGTAATGGGCGGCCGAGACCTCGGCCCAGGGCAATGTCTAAGCACGAGGTTGTTAGCTAATTTTCAATCGGTTAATTCCGTAGAAAAGCTATCAATCATACCTGATTTTTGATTTACAGGGTTAAAGCTATACTAATCCTATTCATTTTGTATGTAAGAATCACATAAACCAAAGTTACTACATCAAAAAAAATTGCGTATGTGTGACCAACAAATAATTGATTATAAGTATGTTTATTATTCAACGTTGTTCAATAGAATTACGTATCAAGTTCTTATATTTATGTTACGGTATTACATTTCGTAGATTTTTTATTTCAACGTTACTTTTACAAAACTCAATGATCGAATTTCCATCAAAAGTATGCCAATAACCTTGTTATATTCTGACACACATTTCCATCATTCAATCTGAATAAAGATTTGATTTGATACAGGCGCGATATATTTTTGGAATTGGTAAAGTATGTGCGTGATAGCCTAGTTGAGAATAGATATCTGGTATAACGAATATCCATAGCTTCAAAACTCAAGACACATATTGTGTTGTTTTCGAAGTTTCGCTTTAACGGTGTAATAAAACATCTTTATAAATTAGAATTGTTCAAGAATTATGAACGTCCGTGAAATGTGCTAAACTAGCACTAGACCAGTGTGGCCTTAGGCGTAAACCTTCATAGTACTAGAGGAGGCCTGTGCTCAGGATTCGACAGTATATAATATAGATCTGATATTATTATTAATATAAAGGAAGTGTAGTCTTTAAAAATATTTGTGTAAAAAACCTTCATTAAGTTCAACATTGCAAACTTAATGCATCAAATTTTGTTATCAAAACTTAGATTCATAAACTCTATCCAGTAGAATTTTATCACCCACGCTTCCCTAGCGTAATATGTTTATCTCATTGTCTTCTTTATCAACCTTCCGATCCTTAAAACAAAATCAAACGAGTTTCTGCACAAAAATATCCAACACTTCTACACAATCTTGTTCATTCACAAGCGTGAACTCTTCGTTTAAACTTCAATTCTTCTGGTTCACAACCTTAAAGTTATACAAAGTTATCTTTTAGTTTAAGGGGGGTACGAACAACGATAGATTTTGCGCGTTAATTTATGGTGTCATTTATTAAGCTCTGTAGATTTATTAGTTGAGCTCTGGGCTGTGCAAGTAGGCTGTTTTGAACTGAATAATGTAGTCTGCTTTTTCTATCTTGTTTCAATGATTTTAGCTTTAATGGAATTTGGGTGTGTTTCTTTTCGAATTTTCTTGATTTTACTACCAGCTACGTTATAAATACTATCGAAACAATAAGGTATAATAGTTAAGACATTCGAGTAAAAGTAAACAGAAGTCCCAAAACAATTTAATTGGATTATAAATCAGAATAAATGTTCCTATAATTTAAATTTTGGAAGAAGTTTTTATTGACTCAACTCTAACGCTTACTGAATTCTACTTGATTATTTTAAGCCAAAAGGTCTTTCACACCTCAAGCGTGACGAAGGTCTAACACAAAGTTCGTAAATATGTGAAAGGGTCCATTTGTGTTGAGCCAGGACCGCTGTGTAAATATTCTGAATCCGAGTTCATGTCGCAAACCACATACCTTGGAATTGGAACACATCTGGAAATTCTAAAGTAACGATTGGATGTATATAAAGAATTTTATTGTTTGTTTTAATAATGGAATTGTATAAATAAGTGTTAGAACGATAAAACTCAGTGATGTTACCTATAGATATTCCGTTGAAACTACTTCTGGACTGTGGTAGAGTACTTATATATATACCGCTGCGGCAACAACTACATTAATGTATAGTCGTTTATCATTCTTACTAATGGGTATACTCTTATTAATGTATCCCCTAGATAATGACCACTATAGCTAAACAGGACATGTTTTGCAGTTATATGTCACGTATAAAATTGTAATACATAAGTTTATTTTATTTACAGACTGAAAATGGTGCTATTCGTATATTTATATAGGTATCTTCATTGACTGTCTTTTTAAAGCAAGTTAAACACAAATTGAAAGCAACGTGCTCAGGTTCGTTTGTAATTTTCAAACCTTTTCCAGGTTCTTTATTGGTCAATTCATCAGTAATTGCTACTGGCTGTGGGCGCACAAAGCTCGCATCGATGAGAGCGGAAAGATTGTCAAATAGCAATCAAATGTATGTGGGTGTAATTCATTCGGTGATTACGTTTGCCTAGTACAAGCAGTGATCAATCTTAAAATGGTATTAATTAGGGTTACAATTTCAATAGCCCGCCTTCCATTTTCTCCAAATATGGCGCATTTCGTAATTTCCATTTAGAAATTTATTTGTAAGATATTTCCACTATTAAATATTTTCTTTTATGATATTGAAACTCTTGCGAGCACTATGTTATTTATATTAGTATCAATAATGGTGTATATTTTAAATTATTGTTAAGCTGTACTTTCTTAATATATTATACTGCTAGTAAAGTTGGTCGAGGGACCTGTTTATGGAGAGTATTTAGTCGATCCTTAACCCAAATTTATATAAAATACATGTTTTTCGTGAATTTTAGCAATTATGTATTTTTGTCAGTCCTAAGCCAGCTTTGAAGTACGAAGGAAACGGATCATACTTAAAGGTCATATTCATACGTAATGACAGATATGTCAGACATACATTATGACCTTTAAGTAAGATAGGTCAAAGAAGTAGCTAGCACAAGAGTACCACACGTCGGGAGACTTTTTCGAAATTATTATTCAGGTTTAATTAGTCTGTTATGTTTTTTTACACATACATAGTATCACGCCTCTATCCTATAGGGGTAGGCAGAGACTATGGATGACACTGTACGATTCTGGCATACTTCTCACGCTTCCTCCACCTTCATTAATCTTTTCATGCATTCCCGCCAGTTCCGGGTACCTTTGACCTAGCCTTTACTAAGAATGTTTTTATTGTATATTTTAATTAGAATCAAGCATGAACTGTCTGTGTTAAAATAGATGCGACGACTAAAATGCATACTGTATAAAATAACTGCGATCTATCAAAATGGAGATGTAATCTAAGTTCCAATAACCAGAAATATTTTTCATATAAACTTTTCTGCACGTGTCTCTGTTGATCGCATTGTAGTCCTTGACACTCCAATTGTATGTCCAACTGAAGATTGGAATGTAATTT
This sequence comes from Manduca sexta, assembly GCF_014839805.1. Classification (NCBI taxonomy): domain Eukaryota; kingdom Metazoa; phylum Arthropoda; class Insecta; order Lepidoptera; family Sphingidae; genus Manduca; species Manduca sexta. The sequence continues at coordinate 13,913,061 of NC_051124.1, forward strand.
TGCTTTGATATCTTTGTTATTAACTTCTATGAGGAGTATGTAACAGAATATTGGATTTCATAAATCGGATAATTCTGAAACCGTTATTTATAACGTGCGGTACTATAGTTTTACTCGAAATATCTATTAGATATTTACGATATTTCTTTATTTTTATGGAACTTAATAATGATTATTTTGGAAAGGAGCTTCAGTGGCGTAGTTGCTGCGTGCGCTGTACGACCATCGCTCTGAGGCCCCGGGTTCAAAACCTAGATTAGCGTAGTGATATTTCTCCTTAGTTTTGTAGTATAGTTTTCTCCTTAGTATCAGCCCGGAGTCTGGAATTTGTGCCCGATATAGCGTTAAGTTCGCCTCAGTTCACACCATATAATGGAAAATACATAGCGAAAAGTAAGATCCCAAGTTACACTTCTGCCTAGCCCTTCAGGAATTTATTATTGTATTTTAAAAAGGGTGTGACAGTCTTCGGAATTGGATTATCCGACGGTCTTTGATCGACTGCCTGTGAACTTTAAGGACATGTTTCCGATTCGTGATTCGCAAATATTTGTTACGGGTCTTGGTGTTGTGGTGCTGGAGGTCCGTATTTCCCGTATTTATTTACATACCCATATTACAAGACTTACATCAAAGTATAATCAGAGATATGCTATATCGACAGGTGAAAAGTAAAATGAGTCATCTGAAAATTACCGGAGAACGCACAGAAACATAAACGTAATATTTTTTAAATTTGTCAGTATAACTTTTTGTTGAATTTTTCAGTGCATATGCATATTTTTACTACTACTTTTATTCAACAATTTTAGTACTAAACATTAGCAAAGTGTTTTGGAGGAATATTATACTTACCTCCTTTGTGGTTATTTATAGACGGTCAGCTTTTAAATAGCACAAACAATAACGAATATTACCGAATATAGTATAAATTACGCTTTATAGGTATCTTCGTCAATAAAATGCAGTTGTAAAAAATTGTACTAAAAGCACTTACTGAAAGAGTTGGAGCGAAGTTGAGCTGGCACCGGCGGACACAGCACACATCGCTGCTTAAGCTGTTGACGCTGACCACTTCGCGAAGCTCTCCGAGTGAAGACGAGCGAAGAGTTGGCAGAGAGAAGTTTACTTCCTTGGTCCTGGACGACAATAATATAATCTATTGATTATGGTTACATTGTACTTGTGACAAACGTAATAAATTTATCAAAACTAGGCATTTCGTACGGAATCTAAATTGGAAGAGAAAATACTTATTCTACAAGATATAAACGAAAATGACGCCAATAACAATACAGCTAAAGAACAAGATTAAAAAGCACAATATTATAACAACGAAGAATCGTAAGATAATTTTAATGGCCTAACCGCGTTCCGAATAGTACAACGGGTATATTTAAAAGAGACTTTAAGTTTTATATTTCTCAGATCGTTTGTAAAAAGAAATTTTTCCGCTGAAAATATCATGCATATAAGTCAAACGTAAAACAATTCTTTTATAACATGCTATTTATTGCGTATTTCTTTACCAGACAAGGAAGGATATTGTGCTTTAATAACATATGAGTAGTGAACCCCGTACATAAGGTGTTAAAACCCGCCATTGGGGCCCACGAAAGTGTATCGCGTCCCGGGATCAGCCTGTGTATATCCGGTTCCAACAGGCCGGCATAATTGTGTCGCCTGCGAAGGGGTAATCATATCTCGACAGTCGACATTCTTTTGTATCCCACTCCACTTACCATCAGGTGCAGTGGTATCACTGTCGTACAAAAAATTGTTATACGGTTGGTATTATGTATTTATTTTATATTGACCGACTGGTGCGCACGAACCCTTCAACGACCGAAAAAATTAACCAAATGTATAAACAAAAGCCATTACCTTATCGACAAATACACACACACACACACAAACGTGTATAGTCTTCTAAATTGTTGTGTTTTATTGCTCTTTGATTTACTGTTTTTCTTTTATATTCTTTTTAGTATTGCGCACATAATATTGTAAATTGTATTAAAAGGAACTGTTCTCCTATGTTATACAAGTTTTTCGTTGTTTAGGAGACAAGATTGCGCAGACTTGTTACCAATTGTATCCAATACATAATAATATAATAAAAATAAAATATTTATTCTTATAATATTATGTTTTAATGGGTTGGACCAATTAAATTTAATGTAGTAATTACAAAAAACAAACTATAAAGCCGTTTTAGGAACAAAAACTAGAATTGAAGCCTGATATTTAAACTCTTTACCAGTAATTCAAATGACAATTTAAAACATCAAGGGTATATAATTACAAGACAATCATATGGTAATTATTACTTAGTTCTAACAAGACTAATTAGACTAGAAACGAAGACAACTTTTGTTTGATTTGAAATTATCTCCACTATCCAAACTACAAGATTAAATATTAACTAACATTGTAAATAATTAATTTGGTCTACAGACTTTAATATACTTTATGATTCTAAAAGCGTAAAAGGAACGTCTCCCATTCTCAAAGAAAAAAAAGACACCTTTTTCCCCCAGTCTTATAATACAGCTAAAATATGGAAAATAATGTCACTAACAACATTCCTATTTATTCAATTCATATTACATTTATACGAATGATACAAGATTCAACATGCCACAAACAAAGACAGGATCTCATTAGGAACCATTGAAAGAGAAAAATTGATCATGATTTTTATAGAAATGATATTTCAAATTTCGCTACAGTTTCCTTATTTTGACAAGTTGATTAAACTCTGGACATGTATGTTTTCATGAATGTACAAGAGTACAAAGCATATACTTATAAATAAAGTAAACACGATACCCTTATACAAAAGCAGATTCAATGAACGAAGGAATGAAATCAAAATGTTATCTATTTGAAGTCCTGTTGTGTTCAAAGATCAATTAATAAAATAGACAATTTAATCCATCGAAAACTAAAAGATGGCGTTGTAATAAGTAATGACGTACAGTAGTTATAAATTAGGGCAATAGATGGCGCTGTACAATTTCTTTAATTTTGTACATCGCGATGTCAAGATTATCCGACCCCTATGTATAAGGGTTGGGGAATCTTGCCTCGTCAGTTCGGGAATCCAAAGCAACCATGTAAATCAGAGCGAGTAGTGAAGGAAGAACAGTGCGTATAAGTGCATCAGAGCGAGTAAGGTATAGAGGTAAACAAGTGCAACTTCTTAGTAATTATAAACTGTAGACTGTAGTGTTACTAGTGCTAATAATAAATATTGGTTTTATGTGAAAGAGTGTATTTATTGTGTGAACCCGGACTCTTAGCACACACACTACACCAGAGCACCCCAAACATTGGTCCTTCGCGAGCCGGATAGAGTTCAGTGACCTCTATCAAGTAAAAGGTCAGGGACTTCTACGATACAAAGTTCAGTGACCTCTACCAAGCAAAAGTTCAGTGACCTCTACCAAGCAAAAGTTCAGTGACTTTCTACCAAGCAAAAGTTCAGTGACTTTCTACCAAGCAAAAGTTCAGTGACGTCTACCAAGCAAAAGTTCAGTGACCTCTACCAAGCAAAGTAGTGACTTTTACCAAGCAAAGTTCAGTGACTTCTACAAAGCAAAGTTCAGTGTCCTCTACTGTCAGTTCACCAGTCACCATACGTTGCGGGTCGCAGCGCTACGTGTAGCAGCGGGTCCAGCAACTTCATTGGAGCCATCAAGTACAAGCAACCGAGCAGAGCAGAGCAGTATTTATTAATATTTATTATTTTATTTATTTGTTAATTAAGTAGTTAATTTAATAGTTGTAACAATGCAAGGGCTCGTCAATGCACAAGTTAATATACATAATTCTATTAATAGAGGTTTAATTAATTTCAAAAAGAGTCCTAAAGATCGTATCACAAAAGAATACGTAGAAACAAGAATTAACAATTTAGAAATAGACTGGCAAACTTTTAAAGCAAATAATCTCAAATTGTATGAAAACTCGAAATTAGAAGAAATAGAAAAGTCAATTTATGTTACGCAAAACATTTATGAAAATTGTGAGGAAAATTACTTTATTTATAAGTCTTTGTTAGCATCCAATTTATCAGAAAAGGTGGAACAACCAACCAGTAACAATAATAAAGGCAATCAGTCGAACACAAATTCAGCAGCAAAGTTATCGAAAATTAAGATTCCAACCTTTTCTGGTAATTATTCTGAATGGACAACATTTCGTGATTTATTTACTTCATTAGTACACAATGATAATAGTTTAGATGATGTACAAAAGTTACACTATTTAAAAACGCATTTAGTAGGCGAAGCAGAAAAGCTTTTAAGAAACACTCCTGTTACGAGCGCCAATTACAGTCGTTGTTGGTCGTTATTAGAAAAGCGTTATAACAACAAAAAATATTTAGCCAATTGCATTCTCAAACGGTTATTCAGCCAAAAGCGAATGAATGCTGAATCGGCGTCTGCTATAAAAGATTTATTAGACACCACCAATGACTGTTTGGACGCATTAAAAAATATTGGTGTTGATGTAACCACATGGGATATCATGATCATTCACCTAATATCGTTTAAGTTAGATACTGAAACGCGTAAGCAATGGGAACTGAAAACCGCTGATGATCAATCGAACGATTTACCTACATTAGATCAGTTAAAAGAATTTATGGAAAGTCGTTTTCGTGCATTCGAAAATATAGAATTTAAGAAAGTACAAACGCAACATGCAACTGCTGACTCCAACCGTCCACATACGAAAGTATTAATAGCCACAAATAGGTTATGCGAATTCTGCAATGACAAGCACAAACTTTGCTTTTGTAAAAAGTTTGCAAACGAGGATTATGCAGTACGACGCGATTTCGTCAGTAAAAAATCTATATGTTTTAATTGTTTGGGCAGTAATCACAGTGCATACACCTGTAGAAACCCAGCTCGTTGTAAAATATGTAACAAAAGGCACCATTCTCTACTGCATTCACCAACTGATACATCAGAGCAAAGAAAAATGAATCTGATACAGCAAAGTCTCCAATAGTTTCGTGCTATGCGACTCGCAAGACCTTCAGGCCCAGACAAGTTTTATTAGCCACAGCGTTAGTGCATGCCGAGTCAGGATTAGGAAATCATTCAACACTAAGAGCTTTGGTTGATCAAGGGTCACAAGCTTGTTTTATAACGGAAGCAGCAGTTCAATTATTACGTCTAAAGAAAAAAACTGCAAATGGTATTATTACGGGTTTGGGAGGAGAACACTGTATGAAATCGAGATACATGGTTACAATCACAATAAGATCAAGAGTCGACACAAACTTTGAACTGCAAATTGAAGCCTACGTGTTGAAAAATATTACGTCATGTCTGCCTGAAAGGAAATTAGAGCCATTTGATTGGATAGAAATAAATGGTTTATATTTGGCAGATCCGGAGTTCAACATTCCGAACAAAATTGATATGTTGTTTGGAGCCAATGTGTACAGCCACATACTAAAAGAAGGCATGAAGAGGAGTCCAAACGGAAACTTTATTGCTCAAAGTACGAAGCTCGGATGGATAATATCAGGCACTGTCAATGAGAGGTCAAGCGAAGATAAAGAAAATTCGAACGTTATTTCAGTATTGCATACTAGAGCAGAAGAAGACATTTTAAAGAAATTTTGGGAATTAGAGGAACAATTACCAAGATCAACATGGTCAGAAGAAGAACAAGCCTGTGAAGAGATTTTCAAAAGGACAACAAATAGAACACCGGAAGGGCGATATATTGTAAATTTACCCTTCCGAGAAGATTTTGCCCAATGTCAAAACAATGGATCATTGGAGATAGCAATAGCTAAGTTCAAATCATTGGAAAAAAGACTCTCGAAAGACTTGGAACTCAAGGCCAGTTATAAGGAAGTGATTAACGAATATTTACAACTAGGGCACATGCGAACAGTTGAAGAAAAGGACGAAAAGGCACACGAAGCAGTATATTTACCCCATCATGCTGTTGTACGAATGGATAAATCAACCTCAAAGGTTCGAGTAGTATTTAATGCTTCCAGCAAGAATAAGCGAGGGGTTTCATTAAACGATTGTTTAATGGTAGGTCCTAAATTGCAGCCAGATTTAAGACATTTAGTTTTTCGATGGAGAATCTATCCAATTGTTATGGTGGCGGACATTGTCAAAATGTATCGTCAAGTTCGGATAGCAGAACAAGATGCTAAATTTCAACGCATTGTGTGGCGCGATAATCCTGAAGATAAAATTAAAGAATTTGAATTAATGACAGTCACATTTGGTACCGCTTCAGCACCTTACTTAGCGGTTAGGGCATTACAACAATTAAGTGATGATGAAGCAAAGGATTACCCAATAGCCGCACCACAAGTAAAAGAATCATTCTACATGGATGACTTAATGACTGGATGTTTTGACACTAAGGAAGGAGCCTCACTTTATAAAGAAATGAACGATTTACTTTTAAGAGGTGGATTTCAGCTACAAAATGGAACAGTAACAATGAAGAATTATTGTCATACTTCCTAACACAAAGTAATAAACAAGAGTTATATGGGCAGAAAGACAATATAGAAAAGAACACAGAAAAGTTCAGTAAAGAAATTAAAATAGACGACATTACGAAAATATTAGGTCTTACATGGGACCGTTGCGATGATAATTTTAGATATTCTGTGAATTTACCCAAGAAGAGTGAACCAGAAACAAAAGGTCAATTATGTCTACAATCGCCCGGTTATATGACCCACTGGGATGGATTGCACCGAGTGTGATAGTTGCAAAAATCTTTATTCAAAAGTTATGGTTGGCAGGTGTCGATTGGGACGAACCCATTTCAGCAGATTTAAAGGAAAGTTGGGACGATTATCGAAATCAGTTACCAAAATTATCTGAAGTTCGTATTCCACGATGGTTACATATAAAGAAAGATACTGCTGACATAGAACTCCATGGATTTTGTGACGCATCAAAATTAGCGTATGCTGCTGTGATTTATGTAAGAATAGTAGATGATGATGGCAAGATACATGTCTCATTGTTAACATCCAGAACAAGAGTTGCGCCGATCAAGCAAGTTAGCATTCCCACGCTTAGAGCTATGTGGTGCAGTACTGCTAGCAAAATTGTTAGCCGAAGCAGCTGAAATACTAAGAATAAAGAAGAATAAGATAAGGGCATGGACTGATTCAACAGTAGTTCTTGCATGGCTAAGTAGCCACCCCAGTAGATGGAAGACCTTCGTAGCAAATCGAGTCTCCGAGATATTAACAACACTAGACTCGTCTCAATGGTATCATGTGTCATCCAAAGAAAATCCTGCAGATTGTGCTTCAAGAGGAGTTCAACCGGCCTCGTTACCAGAGAATACGCTTTGGTTTTCAGGTCCTTCACTTCTTAAAGAAAAGATGATAATATACAAAAGACCAAACGATCTAAAAGTTGATCTGGAAGAAGCTATAAAGGTACATCTTAATAAAACTGAAGATGATAGCATTATACAACGATATTCATCATTACAGAGGTTGATACGAGTCATAGCATACTGTCGACGGTTTTATAAAAGAAAAGAATACAATAAATTAGACTTAAGCAAAACCGAGATAGACGAAGCGTTAGTGTGTTGCATACGAAAAGTTCAGAAGCAGGAATTTAGGGAAGAATATACGCAACTGCAAAAGAACAATAAAGAGTTCAAGTTAAAAGGAAGCAAGATAAGTGCATTAGGTCCCTATCTCGATGAAAAGGGATTAATCAGAGCTACAGGAAGGTTAGAAAAGTCACAATTAGATGAACAAACGAAACACCCTATAATTTTACCTCACAACTCACATTTGACAAATTTGATAGTGGCAGATGCGCATAAGGCTACGTTACATGGAGGTATTCAACTAACAATAAATTATTTAAGGACAGCTTATTGGATTATAAAAGCAAAAGTATTGTCAAGCAACACATAAATAAGTGTGTAAAGTGTGTCCGACAAAATGCAAAAATTCGAACGCAGTTTATGGGATCTTTACCATCAGTTCGTTGTACTCCAGCTAGAGCATTTAGTAACAGCGGAGTAGACTACGCGGGACCCATCAATATAAGAACAAGTAAAGGAAGAGGAAATCATTCCTACAAAGGTTATATTTGTCTATTTGTATGTATGTCCACACGTGCTATACACTTAGAATTAGTTAGCGACATGAGTACTCAAGCATTTTTAGCAGCCTTCAGAAGGTTCGTGTCCAGGCGCGGTCATTGTTCCCATTTATGGAGTGATAATGGCACAACGTTCGTAGGTGCCTCCAAGGAACTTAAACAATTAGTTAAGGCAGCTCACAAGTCGGCTGCTGCGGAATTAGCAACCCATGGCACAGAATGGCACTTTATCCCGCCTCACGCTCCCAACTTTGGAGGTCTTTGGGAAGCGGGCATAAAATCGACAAAATTTCACCTCAAGCGAGTTATTGGTGATTCAATGCTCACGTTTGAAGAAATGACCACACTGCTTAACCAAATAGAAGCTTGTTTAAACTCTAGACCAATAACGGTCATGGACAACACCGACGTGATTGAACCTCTTCCATTAACACCAGGACATTTTCTAATAGGCGAACCATTAGTTACAGTGCCTGATCCTAATTATGAAAGTTCGAAGGTCAATTCACTTAGTAGATGGCAGTTACTTAAAAAAATGTATCAAAGCTTTTGGCGACGTTGGAGTAATGAATATTTAACAAATCTCTTACACAGATATAAATGGACTAACAAAGTCCCAGAACCAAACATAGGAGATATAGTACTAATTAAGGAAGACGACTTACCACCTAGTCGATGGTTGTTAGGTCGAATACTAGAAAAACACCCAGGGCAAGATCAAATTACTCGTGTGGTTACATTACGCACCAAGTCGTCAATCATCAAACGACCTACGTCCAAACTATGTATTTTACCTGCTAATGAGTGACTGTTATTACTAAGTTAGAATTATTTGTAATTAGATAATAAGTATTAGTTAAGGTTTTCTGTATTTGTTACCAAATCAATGCTAATTTAGTTGTCATTAAGTTAAGTTTATTTAAGATATTGTCATACTTGTTTATATTCGCTCATTGATAAGTACAAATGTAATGTAGTACATTTATATTGCCATGGTGGGCGGAGTCCAACATTTGAATTGTGAAGACCATTTCGTCACTAAATGGTCTTGGTGGGCGGCATGTTCAAAGATCAATTAATAAAATAGACAATTTAATCCATCGAAAACTAAAAGATGGCGTTGTAATAAGTAATGACGTACAGTAGTTATAAATTAGGGCAATAGATGGCGCTGTACAATTTCTTTAATTTTGTACATCGCGATGTCAAGATTATCCGACCCCCTATGTATAAGGGGTTGGGGAATCTTGCCTCGTCAGTTCGGGAATCCAAAGCAACCATGTAAATCAGAGCGAGTAGTGAAGGAAGAACAGTGCGTATAAGTGCATCAGAGCGAGTAAGGTATAGAGGTAAACAAGTGCAACTTCTTAGTAATTATAAACTGTAGACTGTAGTGTTACTAGTGCTAATAATAAATATTGGTTTTATGTGAAAGAGTGTATTTATTGTGTGAACCCGGACTCTTAGCACACACACTACACCAGAGCACCCCCAAACATGTTGTGTGAATAAACTGGAATGTTTATCCGCTTTCAATATAAATAAATGGGGAGAAAAGGAAAACTGGAGAGTCCACTTTCAGAGCAGCGAACGTTTAATAAGAAACGATTGCAATAAACTCGAGTGAAGTGAATGTTGGTGTAAATTGGAATGGTAAAGAAACAAGTTGATACAATTGATATCGATGGACCTAATGTTTACGATAAAGATTCTTTTTTTTTTTACATGACCCCACGTTTGTAAGCCTGGCAAGGGATAGCTTATACAAACACACTGGACTTTTAGGTGAGCACTTTAGGCGCTTGCAACCCTTGAAAATGAAGCGACCATGCTGAGGGCAACCTACTAACAGGTTACGAACCTCGACTCAGAGCAGCCTCTGGGAGACGATGAAACATCAACCATTGTGGATGTGTGTAGTCGTAACGAACTAACAATGTAACCATTATTACTGTATTCATCGGTACGCAGGCTGTAACTATCAGAAGGGTTGGAGGGACGAGGAACGCGACAAGGTCCTCGGCGGCGAGGACGTAACTGCGGTCTTGTGGATTCTAAGAGTTTCAAGAACTCGTTTTACATCGAATAGCCAGAGAGATATCGATTCGTCGATGGTCCTAATGAATGCTTACAACAGAGATTCTGTTTTAGTTCATTATTAGTTTGGTTTTTAATTTTTAGTTTGTTGACGATTCTGTTATTAGTTTTAAATAAACACATAATTCAATATTTTACGTCTCTAATAGCTTTTTTTATTTCACTTTAACGTGAGATAACCTCATAGTAAAATCACTACAAAGAGATAACATGGGTCAGTTTTAGATAAAACAGTCTTCTTATAACTGCGGAGTTAACTTAAAAAAATTGCACGTAGAAGAATAAATACCTGAAAAAAATATTATCATCAAAATTCTAAAATAAATATATCTGACTGAACCATTGTACGAAATTACCTTTTACGGTTATCATTCTAACAAAGTAATGACAGGCGTTCAACAAAGGACTTCAATTTCGGAAGCGAAATTATTAAAGTTTTTTGTTTTGCGACGACTGGCGTACCAAAGTTTGAACAAGTTTTTTGTAATTTTGATAATTATTGTCCAAAATGTGCAGATACTTGAAGTAATTTAATTACTGGTATATATACCGTTAGTACAATATGTAATAATAACAATAAAAACACCAATAATGATTTGTAATATATTATGCATAGTAGAGACAATTACATACATACATACATAACATCACGCATTTTATCCCCGAAGGGATATGCAGAGGCGCAACTAGGGCACCCACTTTTCGCCAAGTATGTTCCGTCTCATGATGTGATAGGGGGCGAGCCTATCGCCATATCGGGCACAAATTCCAGACTCCGGGCTGATACTGAGCAGAAAAACCCAAATATCACTTTACCCGACCCGGGATTCGAACCCAGGACCTCAGAGCGCTATTGTATCGGACGTGCAATACAACTACGCCACCGAGGCAGTCGGTAGAGACAATTATAATCATGAATATTATAATAAGTACTTATTCCTTTCTCATAGAACGCAATCTTACCTGACTTCTTCTTACTGGATACATAATTAAAAAGCAAAAATCAATTTAGGTCTGAAATAGAAGGAGTTTCTGCTATAATTGAAATCTAACAATTTCGAATTATGTGGGTAAACTTTTTGCACTCTTTATGTAATTTTTTTTAACATGACACTACGTCTGTTAGCGTGGCAAGGGCTGGCATATACAAACGTACCTGATTTTTGAGTGAGCAACTTAGGCGCTCGCGACCGTTGAAAATTAAGTGACTATGCTGAGGACAACCAACTAACGGGTTACGAACCTCGGCTCAGAATGGTCACTGGGAGAGGATGAGACATCAACTATTATGCTTTATGTAAGAGGCTTCGTAAATCTAACGATCTCGCATTATGTCGATTTTTTTCTCTCTGTTTAGAGTGCTTCGTCGTATTTTCACGACAATGGCGCTCCGTACGTCCACTTTGATTGATGTTTACTCATTTCTTAATTATGTGGCACTAAGGTGTCGCGTAGACGTCGACGACTTTTTATCGTGTATTTTCTAGAATAATTTCGGTTAATAAGTTTGACGTCACGATAATGTATTGCTTACGTGGGCTCCGTGACGTATGCCGGCGGCATAATCAATATTCCCGAGCTCATTTCATACAGTTTCAACGCAGTTTACATTGCGTATCTACAATAATCCGACCAATTTGTTAATTGGATGTACAAATTATTCCCTTATGAATAACAGTTATTAATCAACGTTGTTTCCTTCCTTAATTGAGTCAGGGGTAATGAGCTAATTCTATAATAATAATAATAATAATAATAATAATAAACGTTTATTATCAAAAGGTAAGTAATATTGACATCACTATACAGCGAGTCTTGAACTAAGCTTAGCTTGTATCTCAAGACTCTTACAATTTTTACTATTTTACCATTATACTTATGTTCTAGGTTGTTGACATGTAACAGTTTATTATATAAAGCTTGGGTATACGCGCGCGCGTGTGTGTGTGTGTGTGTGTGTGTGTGTGTGTGTGTGTGCGTGAGTGTGTGTACATGGGCGTAGTTTTTATTCGCATATTATATTATAATGTTTTCAGTTTCGTGGTAAGACATGTGTAAAAAGTTTTTCTTTAGTATTTGAGTGCATTGGGAAGTTGTACAGTTTTTAATGTTAAACAGTTTTGCGACTTTGTTATATGTGTGTGGATGGGAAAAGGCAGGGGCGCGTCGGGCTAGTTGGGACGTAAAAGTTGGTAGTGGTATGCTCAGTACACGTTTTTCTAAAAGATTATGGTAGTCTTCTCGGTTTACAATATGCTTGTGAGTTCTTATTGTAGCACTTAGGATGAAAAGTTGCCGTACACGAAGAACTTTAAATTCTTGATATAATGCGTCGGTAGGATACCGGAACGGCTTTTTCATAGCTATTTTTAGGATAGCTCTTTGCGATCTCTCCAAGTTAATGAGGATTGACTTGCCAGCGCAGCCCCAGATTCCTATACAATATTGTATAACTGATTGACAGAGACACATATAGACGGTGCGAAGTACATCCAGAGGGGTACAGTCTCGGAGCTTCTTCATTATGTGAGTGAGCTTCCGTGCTCGGACGGATAGGGAGGATATGTGTTCTTTATAAGTTAAGTTTTCGTCTATTATGATTCCAAGGTATTTGATAGAGTTTGTACGTTCAATGATCTCAATGTTTGTGGCAGGAGTGTTATTGTGATGTATCGTATTTCTTATTATTAAGTGGATTTTAGGGTCAGGGCTTGAACTACTGTTCTTGGAGAAAGCTATGTATTTGGATTTTTTGGTATTTAAAGTCAGAAGATTAGTGTCTAAAGCGTTAGCTATTAGTGAAAGATCTTTTTCAGCTAGTTCAAATACACGATCCCATGTCTTGTCGTGGAATATCAGTACTGTGTCGTCGGCATAGGCAATAATGTCTGCATTGGTGAGGGGAAGGTTAAGAATGTCGTTTAAATAGAGAGTGAAAAGTATCGGACCAAGGATGCTTCCTTGCGGCACTCCAAAACTGATGGGTCGTAGTTCGCTTTGGAGGTTGTTAATTTTCACGTATTGTTTCCGAGATGACAAATAGCTTTCAAACCACATTAGAGGAACTCCTCTGATTCCTACAGCTTCAAGTTTTCTTAATAAGAGTCCAGTCGATACTGTATCGAATGCGCGTGCCAAGTCTAGGAAAACCCCGAGACATCGTTCTCCACTTTCTAAGTAGAATGAAATCTTATCAGTCAAGAGCGTGGCAGCATCTTCGGTCGATTTGCCTTTACAGAAGCCAAATTGCCTGTTGGAAATAATATTGTGTTTTTCGAGGAAGCTGGTCAGTCGGTTCTTCACAAGCTTCTCCAAGATTTTAGAGACGATGCTTAGCAAGGCTATGGGTCTATAGTTCTCTGGATGATTATCAGGGCCGCTTTTGTAAATTGGACATATAGCTGCGATTTTCCATGTGCTAGGGAAGATTCCGGATTCTAAACTTAAATTAAATAGATGACAGAGGGGTGTGAGAATGCTTGGGAGTGTATTTTTAAGCAACGTAACGGTTATGCGGTCAGGTCCTGGAGAGCTATCTGAGTTTAAGCTATAAATAATTTTGGTAATTTCATCTGTATCCGTTGGATGTAAGTAAAATGATTGTGAGTTGGTGTAGGGTGCTTTGTAGGATTTAATTAAGGAATCTTGAGTTATTGACAGTTTTGTAAGAATTTTTCCAGCATATTTTTCCCCTAACATTGTAAAGTGATCATTACAGAGATTTAGCGACTCTGTTGCGCTTTCCTTAGCAGTAAGAAGTCTTGCCGAGTGACTTTCGGAATGCGTAGTGCCACATATATTTTTAATAGTATTCCATAGTTTTTTGGGATTGTCTTTGTTGTCCTCTATCTTTTTTCTGTTGTAATCCGTTTTTATTTTGCGTAATAAAATGTTACAAAAATTTCTATAACGTGTGTATATCAAATGCTTCGTTTTATTGTTTGGATTTGCTTTTGTGTCAAGATGGAGTTTATCACGATGATGCATACATCTGATTAGTCCTCTGGTTATCCAAGGTTTTAAACATATCATTCTTCTACTAGGTCGTGTTTGTGTGGTGTTATTATCTATGGCGCGGTAAACAATTTCATTAAAAAATTGTAAGGCGGTGGTTATACAAGTAGTGCTTAAAACTTCGGTCCAGTCTGAATTATTAATTACTTTTGCTACTTTGTCCCAGTGAGTTGTTAGTCTTAAATAGTCAATTTTGTTATTTTTTTTGTGTTGAGATTTGAACGGTAGTATTGCTAGAGCTAGGTTATGGTCAGTAATCGCTAAGTCACAGACTAGTCCCAATGGGGTTGTTTGTGCCTTTACGAAGATGTGATCGAGACAAGCGTTACCTCTAGTTGGGAGATTTATAGCGGCAAGAAGCCCGTGAAATGCTAGTAGTGATAGATATTTTTCTGTCTGTTTGGATTCCGTGTTAATAATGTTTATGTTGATATCTCCTGCTATTATTATTGTTTGCATTTGTGGTATGTTAGATAACGCAGTATCTAATGAATCTATGAACCTGTCAGTATTAGTATAAGAAGGGGACCGATAAATGCCTAATACGACCAAGTCGTTGTTTATTTTTAACATAACGCTGTCGGCGTCATTTAGTGTGTGATTCTGTATAATAGAGATATTATTACCACTCCAGGTGTCGTTCTTTACATAAGCAACGACTCCACCATTTTTGTTTGATTGATTCGGCGATCGAAAGGTACTATAACCCTGTAATGATTCTATTACTGTGCTTTCACGAAGCCAGCACTCAGTTAACACTATAATATCAACCTGGGCATCAAGCCTGGTGAGAGCTATCTCAAAGGCGTCAAAGTTATGTTCGTAACTCCTTATGTTAAGAGTTAAAATTTTAATAGAGTTTTTATGACTAGAAAATGTTCTCTTGCACAAGTCTAATCTTTCTACAGTACGACAATCCATTGAAAGGACTTTGTCTATGTCGTCAGTAACACTAAGTAAAGCCATTTTTATAAAGTAATACTTGTAAGAGTAATAAGTTCCATATATCGATAGTCTTTTTTAAGATATGTTGAACATTAGCAAGAGATATCAAAGTATTCACATATAATAAGTTGTGCCTTTTATGTCTATATGCTTCTGGTTGTAAATATGTTAATATGCGAAGTGTGTTACAGATGTGTGATGTTGTGTGCTTGTTTGTGTGTAAATGTTTGTGACAG
>NC_051124.1:13928993-13953205 GCF_014839805.1 Manduca sexta
AACGCGACACACTGATGTAAGCCACTATGGCGTGTTTTAACACATTGTGTACAGTGGTCGCTATCCCGGCGGATATAAAAATATCCTACCACAAGCCAGAACAACCACCAGTTTACCATATTTAAACAAAGTGCCAGAGACACATATTATAAAAACACAACTCCCCCCGGACACATTTGTCTGTCTGTATGCGATAAACTCAAAACTACTGAACAGATTTCGATTAAATTTAGTATAGAGATAGTTTGAGACCCTCGGAAGAACAAGGACTAGTTATCTCGAGAAAATATATAGGGGGCATTTCATCTCGGTGAAACTCTATCAAAGCCGCAAGCAAATGCTAGTATATTTAAATATACATTCGCCTAACATTTTCAAAGAAAAAAATATTAAATAGCAAATTAATTAACACATTAACATTTATATTACCAAGTCGTTTGGGTAGTTTGTGGTCATAACACGTACGCGTTCAGGAACTAAGTTAATGCCTTAGGGTCCGGTGCAAACACGTACGGGTTTATAGTCTTATGGTGTAGTAAAACTTTTGAATTGTGTAGTGTGCACTCTGCTTTGTATTCCACTATAGAGGATAAAGGATGGTGCACACGAGTGAATTTCTTAGTAGAATATGAATATCTGGTTATATCTTGGTGAAACTTTTATACTGAAATAAAACTATTTTTCAAATTTTATCGTGGTTTTAATGATATATTTTTATTATCATTATTTTAGCAGCTGGTATAAAAAAAAACTAAACGTCTAAACTTTGAGCATCGAGACCAAATCCAAATCTAAGACAAGATGGTCACTAGCAGAATTCCTTAACAAAATAGGGTAGTCGCGTATAAAGTTTGCAGGAGGTAGTAAAGTAGTGCGCTGGCACTAAAAGACGAGAATACAGCTGTATCTAATTACAATTGTAATAGCTTGCAATCTTAGTCTTGTTTTAAAATTCCTCCTACAGGGTACTTTAGTGTGCTTTTTTATTATTATTTTTACAATCACAGTAATTAAAAAAGTTTATTTTAAAGAGCAACTTGGTTTGGGAATTTGATATTATAGACGTACGCGGCTTTGCCCGCGTGAAGGAATTTATCCCTATAAGTTCTATTGTGGAAATTGCGGTATAATTGTAGTCTATAATATACTACTCAATAATTCGATTCCTTCCTAGCCGAATTGCGGCCACGGCAGCCAATCTCGACGGACAACAGCCAAATACAAGTACAGAAGATATTATAGATCAGAAGTGTGTGCGCAATACACAGGTGCACTCTCTGTTCCTTCACTCTCATAGATCAGTGAGAAGGCAATTTGACATTACCGGAGAGAGATTAGGCAGAACCAACGGCTTTACGTGGTTTCCGAGGCACGGGGGTATCACACCGCCAACTTCCTGACTCCGAACCGTAACTGAGTAATTTTTAAGATGGAAAAATCCAGTCACCATTATTTTGGTCCGACCCGGGATCGAACCCAAGACCTCAACGCGATAGTCGCACTTATACCGTGTACAATTACAACTATGTTACCGAGACAGATTTATTTAAAATCAAGAATATATTCTATCGGTGTGCCAAATTTAATCCACATCCGTTCAGCTGTTTCTCGATATTACTTAAAACTTTAGAGTTTATAGTAAGATTATAGGAATATAAACAGCCATGGACCCTAATGTTAAGCAGAGTTGCATGAGGTGACGAATTTACTTTTAAAAATTTTGACAGTCAATCGATCTCATTGACATCGATCTGGTTGGTATAGTAATCAAGAGTTTCTAAACAATGTGATAGTTTGTGTCAAGCCTTAAATATTTCAGAATTGCGATAAGAAAATGTCACTAAGATTCATTGTTATTGCTAGAACTTAGGCCTAAATCCTCTTCACTTGATATCTCAGCTTAAGACTATCGATCCCAGGTATTTATAGTCACTGGACCGAAAATGTAAAGCCTCTTATCACAAAACTGATACCTCATGATTACGTTCATTTTATATTCATGAGGGACAGATTGGCAAAATTGGTATTATTTATTTTTGATTTCCCCATTTATATGGAAATAGTTTTTGCCCGAGGTGATTGCGTGACTATCAAGTTTCAACCTTATAGGTGTGCCATGTCATTTAAATTTGGTCCTTAATTTTATTTTTAATTTAGAGAGTGCATTTACTGGATTCAGGGTTGATTTTAAATCGCCAGATTAAATCTATCAAAGAAATACCTGATAATGAACTAAATGTAGAAGTCATCACTACAATATTATTGATAGTTATTTATAAGTATATCTCAACTATTCTAATCGAACGACTAGTATTTGAGTGTAAGTTTTATTCTTAATCTAAGGAATTACTATTTTTGAATATTCCATTCTGAGAAAGGCGGAATCCCAATATTCACCGCTCAAATACTTAAATTTCAAATTAACCAATAAATGTCAATTTAAAATGACCTATTGGTCTATATGTATTATTATAGAATATTTATTATTATAAAAGAAATACAAAATTATAAACTCAAATATATATTGTGGGACCATTTATCAAACCTACTTTAACAAATAAAAAAGAATCACGTAAAACAACACATAAATATCCGAGTAGTACTTGTAAATACATAGAAAAGTCGCTTAAAATTACAAAAACACAAAATAAATACATCTACCTTTTTTGGAAGTCGATTAAATCGCTTTGAAAGTCTTTTAAAATCACCATTCGCCAGTGAACCCTAATTCATCTTCCTAGTAAATATAGTTAATATCTATTCCATCTCCAACAATATTCCAAACAGCCAAAACGCTACGAAAACTGTCCCGCAAAGTCCGGCTTTAAGTGTTCGCGTATTAACTTCCTTTTAGTTGTGAGGAAACATATTGAATTTGTTACGGAAAGGAAAATGTTGACACGCGAAAGCTTTGCTTGAGTGTTATCGCAGTTTCGTTAAGTATGATAGTCGGAGAATATTATTTATTTTAGTTTCAAACGTGTCAAATAGAAATATTTGGCGGACGAAAATTAAAAAATTTGTTTTTGTTTATTTCGTTAACAAGTATAGTTTACATTTCACTTAAAGGTATAAAATCTCTTTTAAGCAAAATATTATTGCTTATATTAGAAGACTTTGCTCTCCTGTACTATATTCTAAAACTATCACAATATTTAGTAAGTATTGCTAGATAAAAGTAATGATTGTTAAAAAGTAACGCAGTTGAATTTATCGGCCTATAAATTAATTAAGGAACCTCGTACAGAAAAAAAACCATCGACCTTTATTGGTTAGATATCGTTAAATATCAGATAGATCTGGAACTTTATCAGAAACCGGTGAAAACTGACTCCTAAAGTTTTAACAATAGCCCTGATTAAGTATGTCCGAATTCTTAATAATACTAATTAATACAGTCGCTGTTATGTAATTTTCTTACCTTAAATAATTTAAAAGTAAGAGACTAAACACTAAGGTTCATTACTTGAAATGAAAAAGCCCATTGTTATTTTATATTTCTTGTTTTAAACGTAAAACAATTTTATTTTAATTGTAGTCATTAATTAAAAGGAAATCACCAGTAGCATGGCGGAATAACAATTAGTCGAAGGAACAATTAAGTTATTTTTTCTAGAAGCCTAGCATGTATTTCTTTCCAAAGTAAAAAATAAAATTATGCAAGTTTCTTTGATTCTTTGAATTCAAAGATTAAACAACGTCGTAAAAGTTTTTACCGTGAATGGTCAAAGAATATCAATGTTAAGAGACCTAAAAATCAACAATGGATACCTGAACCGTATTAATTTATAGATTTCAGAAACAAAAATAAAAATAAAAAAATCAAAGAGAAAGACTTAACATGGATCTGGAAATTTATTTTGATCATCATCCACAACGAATCCACCGCTATATCGACCAAAACTCCATATTTAACCAATTACAATATTATATTCTTGTTTTTAATATAATGTATTTTGATTATTAAACCTTTGAATCTGTCTCATTCACTGGTTTAACGTTAAACTAAAGTAATAATACATACCATAAGATAAACATTACAATCTACAACTATTAAAACGAAGATTTTAAGAACAAACTTTAAAATATCAATAAATTTTTATTAGAAACACAATACAAGTCACAATGGAACCTGCCTGCCGGCATCCAGAAAGGATTACCGTTAAAGTTACAGTGCCGGGAAAATAGAAAGGGATTTGGATGGTATCTACATTTTAGTTTGGGATTCGCACTGACTTCTCTCAGTGTGCTTTATGAGCTTTAAAGTTTAATGCAGCTTGTGAGTACGAGATGTGAGCATTAGGCGTAATAAAAATAAAAAAATGAAATTGGAATTCCTTTTCGTTAGGAAAATAATACTATTATCATAATTAAGAACAAATAGACGTATTATTTTAGCATTTATTTTAAGTCTGTTAAATAGTATTACTAATGTGTTTATTTTATAATGTTAAGCATTGAGAATCAGTATACCCGAGTTATAAAACTTTAATATTTTACTATCGATATAATATGCAAAAAAGAAATTAACTCAACATAAATTTATGCTTCAATTGATGTCTATAAAGGTACGAGCTACCAACTGAAGGTAAAATATTTTGTAAATCTATACTCAAAAGAATCGTTGAGCCGTATTCAGAAAGCAAGCCGGTGTATCGAATATTTTCTTTGAAATTTTACAAAATATAGTTGATATAAAACAACTTTTCTATTATCCTAAAGTAGAGCTTTGAGGTAATCTTTAATTAATACGCTTGAGGCTTTAGATATTCAATAAGCAATTTTAATCAGATGTTCCTTTTTGTTGTTGATATGCCTAAATTATATTACAGGAAAATCTATTATCTATTAGTTGAAGCAGACGATTTCCAATATTTGCATCAAATTTTTGAACCGTCACAGAGGTCTTAGTCTTCTACGGCAAAGACGTCGCAAGAAACCTTTTCCAATAAAAGCTTAGTCTATACAACCACTTACCTGACGTTGACCCCATCGCAGGAATTTTGAGCAAGTCATGTCAGAACTCATAGAAAACCTTACCCGACTTGCGTTAAACTCATGACCTCTCGACACAGACCATTTACATCGAAACTAGACCTACTAATTACCCTACTGTATTATTTTAATTTGAGTCTTCTCCTACATATACGGTTTAAACAACCAGCATTGGTGGTCCAAACCAATCAGGAGTTTCATCTAATTTTCCATCTTCCTCAAGGAGCGTAATGAGATTTTTGCGGTGTCTACCTCGCGTACTGTTTTCCTACCCTACTAATTAAGAACGTTGCGGTGCTCAGGGTAAGTCTTTGGAGGGCCATTGTATATCCCTTGAGAATGTTAAGCCCGTATGTTCCGGGTACCTGTTATGTAATTTACATTTCCACTGCAATTTGCGAGTGTGGCGCGTAATTTTGATGAATTTCTAGCTTCATGTTCATAATCGCATTGCCCTTTATTGCATGTATAATTGTTAGTTGCAGTTATATTATATCGACACGTTATTCGCGTTATTTGGATATGTAAAGTACATTAATAAATTAATTTTGATATTGCAAATTTAAATTCAGTCCAGTAGCATTGCCATATTTCTTTATTATTGATAGAGGAAGATCTCGTCGTTGTCGCTATGCTGCAAATGTCATTGAATAAATCTTTAAAATTGAATTCAATAGTCGATATTCAGTTCACCATAATCCAATATTTGCGAAACGTCATTATGAAAATATTTGTAATATGATGCCCATCATTAAACCAAAAGTTTCAAAGATGGGCCAATATACATTCGTTAAACGTCTTTTTAAACGAATGACTTTCAATCAAGTATATTTTTTGGAATCCTTAATTGAAACTTCTTTTCAAATTCTATATCACTAATTATAAAACTGACAAACAATTTATAATTACATATTGTTAAACGGTTTCTAGATTAATTATAATTGACGTGTATCGTAAATAAAAAAGTATTAAACTATTATTCATAATATGTATTAAAAAAGTATATAGTGTATACCTTAAATCTTACCACACTAATGTTGGAAGACGTGGTTTCGAAGCGACAGCGGTTGTCAAGGACCAAATCTTCTAGGAGTCTGTGAAGCTTGTCCTTGCTAAAGATGTCTAAAGCTAGAAGGCACCCGGTATTTCAATTAAATATGAAAGGAATAAATCGCTCACACCATAAACACGTTCGAAGTAGCACGTATTATTTTTTTCATTTGATCAGGAAATCTAATTCTGTTTCTAGTGATTGTCATTTGCTATCCAAAATACTAATGACTATAAAAATATAAACAATCTGCTTGTAGTCATCATGCTACTCTTATGTGAGGACGCTACGTTTTCCTACCGGTTACCAAAACAATGGTAATCCAATTCTAACGCCCGGTCGCCTTGTCAATTTTGATGAATGCACTTTCAGGGCTAAATGTGTTAGATTACCCATATAATATTTAACTCGACTCAAGAAAAAAAAATTCTCAACCACGGATGACTGATCATACAAAATTTCCATCAACAGGCTATTAGATTTTTTAATGTTATAGCATAGGATGTTTTTATATTTAAAAAAATTTCTATATTTGGTGTAATAATTTAGTTTGATAAATATATGCTGCCAATAGTCAAAGGATGCTAAAACAAACGCTCCAATACTGAGAGAAATAATTTAAAACAAAGTTGAAGAATGTTTCGCGACGCATATCGGAATTCGATACGACAGTAAGCAGAGTTAAATTGATTCTGCCTCCCTGCCGACTTGTAATATCCGGTGCGCGAACTCATTTTGTCGATCGCATGTCTATATAAACGTTTGATCACTCTTCCGCTAGTGTTATTGGGGATTCACGGCGGAACTAACAGCTCTGGATGGATTTTGATAAAATATTTATTTATACTGATATTTACCCTGTTAAAGATACGTAATAACTGGATAGCATTGTGAAGCATTAAGAATCAACATAAAATATAATCAGTGGTTGCATCTGAATACATCTGAAACTTGTTTTGTCTATAAGTATATCTATTTATAAACTAATACTTTAATAGCAAGATTAAATTAGGCAATTACATGCCTCCGAAAATAGACCCAACACGCTGCAATCTAGAAGTTCATGATGAAATCCTTTGAGAGACTTCGCTATTGAAGAATGTAGCAGGAGCTGAACAGTTTTCCGCGCGTTAAGAGCTCTTGAGGACGTTTTCTAACTTCTGGTAAATTATAACTACAGGAGAAACTTATTGGGCTAATATTGAGCGCTCGAAATTTCGTGTTAACTACCTGGTGCTAACATCGTAGTTCGTGTCAAAGTTTTGCTGAATTAGTTTTTGAATAGAGGACCTGGTGTTATATTTAACTTGTTAGTGGCCACTGTGCGTCGTTCATTGTTGATTTTTGTATGAAAATGTATCTGAGGAAACGAACAAGATCCTCGTCTGCTTCTACAATACTTCTGAGGACTCTAGGAGATACGGCACTGGCTGCTGAACTCACCATCCTGAAACTTTGTATCAGAAGTTCGTTAATGCATAATATAGCCATTGACAATGGATTCATTTGAGGAAGTACCACATCTAACCAGACAGTGCCATACTAGTCACTATGCAGTCAGTGATTTGAGGCTTTACGGTTGTACATTATGGCAATTAGTAGAAACATAATAATTCCATTGATAACAATCAGTATGAAATAAGGAAGCGTGTTTCTTATTCTCATTGTGTTATTGGTCTATCACTGACCTATTGAGACATTCAATAAATTTTATATGACCGGAATTAATCTTCTTAAATGAATAGCATTATTTCCAATGATCAAAAACTCCACATTACCTTTAACAGCTGTGTTACAAACAAAGGATCTGTCCACTGTGTTACTTTTTACAGCACTTTTATCTCCACTCGTAAAAGACAAAAAATTTATCACCGTAAACGGTGAAATTTGAGTTTGTAATTACCGTGATGGGACATCTTATCTTTGCCATGAAAGTCATGAGTAGGTCGCTCGTTAAAACTTTTTGCATAAATTTATCAATGTTGCAAGTGGCAGGTAGAATATCCGTGATGTCTTCCCGTATGATGGCGCTCATATTTTATAATATTGCATTAACTTAGCATTTAATAAACTCCACGATCATATCACTTGGTTTAGGTTTTGCGATATTAGCACCATTTTGTATCCCAATTAAGTAACTACTGTTACGAAAAATCTGTTTAACTTCTGTTACGAAAATAGCGCTTACTTAAAAATACGTTTGATATCTTAAAATAGCTGTCATTTCCTACATTACATATTACTATTTAAGTAGTCATAACTAAATTTAAAGCATGTCTTAAGAAACAACAAGTCTCCATTAAATATTACCACAATCAATTTAACACTAGAACAAAGCACATAGTTTCACATACACATAATATGTAGGACCTAACAATACATAGATTACCATTCACATGTGCACAACGCCCATCAACAATGTGTTACAACGAGCAAACTGCAAACAAAAGGTAGGCCTTAATGAACTTACGTACAGGTGCGGCCAAATTTGAATTTTACCGGAGGCGTGAAAGCACTGAATTTGTAGTAAGACCCGTGAGCTAATTTGCTTTTTGATGGAATTTGACTTGTTAACATTATTCACACTGAAAGATTTTTGCTAGAATTTATGTGAGCTTTAGTATGTATGTTTATTTATGATCTACATTAGTTCTGTACCTTCAAGTGCTTTATTAAGAAATTACTACAGATCTGTCTATATTTTTTCTCCAGACTTAAGCTATTAAATTTTTTTCTTTTCATTTCTCCACATTAAAAATTATCACTATAGGTTTACTGTGTATTATTTAAAAAACATTAAACGTCTATTTTGCGTTACATTTGTGCGTTTTTTTAGTTTGTATGAATTTCGGAACGCGGTCGGCCTATCCTCTGTTGGACGCTAATGACTGCAACACCATTTTAACTAATGGGGTCATTTCGGACAAAAACGAAAAATGAATTTGTATTTCTGTTGCAATTATAAAAGGTAAATTGTATATTTACCTATAAATATTTATTACTCCTGCATTGTGTTACATTACGGTAACTTGCAATTAAAAAAAATTACCAAATTTTATCGTAGTAAAGACTAGAATATTTGGGATGCAATTTAACGTACATCTTATAGATTTTATTTTAAATAGAATGGACGCAGGGTCTATCAAAGTAAAAGTTTCTATAAGAGTTTAATAAAAACATGCCTGTGATAGAAAATTTCAAGACCCTTCACGCTTCAAAAGACTTGGGGACCTTAATGGGCCTCTTTGTTATTTTTATAGATTTTTCCCCATACAAAGTTTCTACCGAACGAAAAAATTTACAATATTGATATGGTTTCAATATTGCATTATATTCTTGTATATGGCAGATTTAAGAAAATTAAATATGCTTCTCTTTTTTGGTTAAATGTTGGCAAATCGTCACATCGAAAATAGCTACTTTTTAGTATTACCCATGATAATAATATGAATTAGCATTTGTTGTACCACAAGTTACAACTGAAATAATCAACACTGATGTACAAACACAAACATCTTCCCTTCAGGCTTGTGCTTCAGGTACGAAAAATGTAATCAGCAGACATAGCAAGAACCTCTTTCCTTGAAGCAAACGAAAATGTAAAAAGGACATTTCCACAAAGATAATTCATAAACACATCAACACCTGGTATAAATAACAGCTCCCAGCTGCTCCTCACACAAATCTACGCTTTTTTACTATGCCCGTGAGCACCTAAATATTCCTTTTGACATCTTCATAAAAGCGTATCACATTTTTCTAAGTAACCCTTCCATCTGCGCCATTTTTGTACAGAATTTGGATTAAATATTTGAAATACTTTTTCTAGAACGTAGCGATATTTAGTTCGAATAACAATAACAATATAGTATACTAGCGTTAAAAGTTTATAGTAAAAATACCAATTTTCTATTAAGTCACCAGAAGTATTTTTGATTACTCATTTGGTGTAACACTTAGATGCCTCAACAGAAAATCATCAAGAATTTATACATTACCCATAGTCGAAATGTAATGAACACGATTGCACGCTTAATTAGGATTTTCGTCTAAAATGGAGCTTATTTGTGGTCAGAATGAACATTAAATACATTACACGGAATCTCTCTCAAATTGAATACGCGAAAATGGTCAAGCTCAGATTTATTAATCTAATTTTGAAATATCCCAAATGCTGGCGTGCCCCACATTTGGATTCATATTATCTCTTACAGTGATTTATCTTTTGATTTCAATAAATGGTTTCATAATTTTTTGTGTGGTAGTGCATTCGTTTTTTTATTTGAAAAATAATTATTAGGTTGTAATTACAGTTTTAAGACGACGGATTAAGACTAACCTACAAATACATAAAGTAACCTTTACCACTAGAAATGAGAACAAAGATCAAGCTCCTACTTTCACATCCGTAATGAATATTCCTAATTCAAAGAAAATAATCTAAATCTTTTAGCGGCGATAGCCTAGTTGGGTGTGGAACGGTCTGCCAAGACGAATGTCCGCAGGTTCAAATCCCAAGGGCACACACCTCTGACTTTTCTAAAAAATCATGTGTGTTTTCTTTGTGAATTTATCGTTCGCTTTAACGGTGAAGGAAAACATCGTGAGGAAACCTGCACATCCGAGAAGTTCTCTATAGGTATTTCGAAGGTGTGTGAAGTCTACCAATCCGCACTAGGCCAGCGTGGTGGACTAAAGCCTAATCCCTCTCAGTAGTAGAGGAGGCCCGTGCTCAGCAGTGGGCAAGTATATAATACAGGGCTGATATTATTATTATTATTATAATCTAAATCTAGCAATACAATAACTTTATTATTGTTTTCAATACTATAGTCAGGAAGACTCAACAAATCTCCTTTCTCTCAAACTCCGTTTCCTACCAAAGGTTCGTGTAGAAATAGGTTTCCCTAGCATGGTGGATACCTTGGATCAATGATGTTCACTTACTTTTAGTTACACCGCTTCGTTACATACCTTCTAATATATTTTAGACTTTATCAACCACGAAAAAAAGATCACAATTATCTACAAACATTGTTGATAAATCATTGTCATACAAGAATATAACAAGTTCATCTAAAAACATTGAGAACTCATCAGCAGCACCTCACAGTGTTACTGCAGACTTATGAATTCATCAATTCGCGGTGGGAGCTAATCGGTCGGAAGCGCAATATCCGACTGGGTGAGTCGGGCTTGTCGCTATTCGAGTTAAGCCCCGATTTGGCATTCAGCTAATGAAATTTGCTACTAATCTTCGTTATTGCGTTTTTGGATGTTACAGATTTGAAATGATAAATTTGTGAATTTGATTTCTAATACTATGTTAATCCAGTTTAATTTTGATGATTTAATTTTATAAAGATAGATAAAGTAAAAATATTTTTAGGCAAATGGAAATGCACCAATGTACAAAGAATAAATTGGTATACAATTAATGTTTTGTTTTATATTACTGATTGAAATTAACAATGATTTCCTCGTTTTCCTCCTACAGATAATATACATTTTTATCTCGTGATTATCTCTTTCGAGCCTTAAGAGGGAATAATTTTTCATCTGTATCCTCCGTTGGACCTTAATATACTACTTATTTACCAAACTGTAATTGAAACGAAAAAATTCTTCATGTTATTTATTTATTTTTATTTATTTACATATTTGTTAAAAACTAACACAGCATATTCTTCTAACTAATGCAATCATAAACTCAGCGTGTTTTTCCGTGCATCATTATCATTATCATTGACAGTAATATTTTTTTTATAATTGTTGTGTACAAGGTAGATTACAATAATTTAAATAATATGATATTGTGTATCACCTACTGAGCCGGGCGTCGCACTGCGTATCGTTAAAAAGTATATAATCCGGCGATAGATGTTAATTACAAGTTGAAACAGATTTGTATTTGCATTTGCACCCTTTATTTTTTACCAACATTATTATTAGCATTACGAAGTACACTTTCTAATTGTTTCCAGTTGTGGGTGAGTGTGTGAAATACAATTATTATTATTCTTGAAATAAAACTATTTTTCCGAATTTTATCGCGATTGCCCAGTGACCATGAAGGCGTCACGGCGACCTTGGCTGCAATGTCTTCGAAATGTCAGGAAAATATAAAAAAACGCGATAAAATACAGAAAATAATAGTTCTATTTCAATGCCTAATATTCGTGCGAACATAAGAAATCATAACATTAATTATTCTTCTTTTTAAAAATGGCTCCAAAATCGCATCAATGATTTCGCTACAATTATTATTGTCATAAACATTATTGATGAGTTTAATGAAATAACTTCAAATAGGTACCTATTACCTACTATAAAAATTACTAGGTAAAGTTCTCCAAATCGTGTCCGTATTACGTTCTTTTGTTACTCATAAATAGATACGAAGTGGGAAAACGTACATAATATACGAAGACAATAATGTCTAATATTGCTTGTATACCCAAAGGAGTCATTTATAATGTCACATTGAAGTAATGTTCTGTTTTCTCTCTTATATCATTATTTTATAGCAAAGTGCTTCTGGTTGCAAAATGGGAAAACTATGGTATCTTATTCTACGACTTACTAATATTTTAAATACAAAAGTTTGTGAAATATTTGAATGTTTGTTAGAAGTAAACGCAGAAACAGCTTAACGGATTTGGATGAAATTTGGCACACGGGTAAACTATGCCATAATTAACACGTCATAGGCTATTTTTTATCCCAGTAATTTATTTTAAAATGGTAATAATGGATTTTATTAATCTGTTTTATTTAATAGATGTCGCTAATGTCGCGCAGTGGTTTAACTTAAATAGTTACAGGAAAGGCTTTTCACGCGGAAGAAGCCGCAAGTAATATCTTAGTAAAGTCGTAGTAATTAATACTTCAGTTAGAAATGAGTAGGTTTTCGCGTCTACTTTACGATAGCACAACGTTTATAAGAAGTTAAACGTCTTATCATATGTTGGATTCCGCCTAAGCGTTGACTTCAAGCAGAAGAGCGCAATATTTTTGCGATTTCTATAAAACTAGAAACTATTCATAATTATCTGAAACCAGATAAAGTATTTACCTTAAATTAAAATTAACATCCAAAAAGAAAAGAAATCTAACTTCCAAATGATGAAGATTGTGACCTATAAATTATTATTGTAGACTAGCTTTTGCTCGCGGCTCCGCCCGCGTTATAAAGTTTTTCAGGCTAAAGTTTTCCGTTATAAAAATAGTAGTTTCCCGGGAGCCTATGTTCTTCCCAGGGTCTCAAACTGTCTCCATACCAAATTTCATCTTAATACGTTAGGTAGTTTTTGAGTTTAACACGTTAAGGCAGACAGATGCAGCGGGGACTTTGTTATATTATTTAGAACTTTTAAGTGAAACAATCCCGTCATACATCATTGTTGCATAACTTTAACCGTTTACGCAGCGCAGGCAACGGAAGCTCTCAAAACTCATAATTTTCCCCGTTTTTGCAACATGTTTCATTACTGCTCCGCTCCTATTGGTTATAGCATGATGCTATATAGCCTATAGCACTCCAGGAACAAAGGGCTATCCAACACAAAAATATTTTTTTCAGTTCAAACCGGTAGTTCCTGAGATTAGCCATTACTGCTCCGCTCCTATTGGTCATAGCGTGATGATATATAGCTTATAGCGGTCCACAAATAAAGGGCTATCCAACACAAAACGAATTTTTCAGTTGAAACCGGTAGTTCCTGAGATTAGCCATTACTGCTCCGCTCCTATTGGTCATAGCGTGATGATATATAACTTTGAGCACTCCACAAACAAAGGACTATTCAACACAAAAATATTTTTCAGTTCCAATCGGTAGTTCCTGAGATTAGCCATTACTGCTCCGCTCCTATTGAATATAGCGTGATGATATATAGCCTATAGCTCTTCACGAACAAAGGGCTATCCAACGCAAAAGAATTTTTCAGTTTGGACCGGTAGTTCCTGAGATTAACCATTACTGCCCCGCTCCTATTGGGTATAGCGTGATGATATATAGCCTATAGCACTCCACGAATAAAGGGCTATCCAACGCAAAAAGAATTTTTCGGTAGTTCCTGAGATTAGCCATTACTGCCCCGCTCCTATTGGGTATAGTGTGATGATATATAGCCTATAGCACTCCACGAACAAAGGGCTATCCAACGCAAAAAGAATTTTTCAGTTTGGACCGGTAGTTCCTGAGATTAGCGCGTTCAAACAAACAAACAAACTCTTCAGCTTTATATAATAGTATAGATTAACAACTGAAGTTAGCTAAAATTGAGTTTCTCGAAGCCGACCACTATTTATGTACTATGTATTTTGAGACTATGCAATTTTGTCGCGTTCGCGATTCACTTTCACTTTTGTTGAGTTTCAGAACGCGATATTAGATCCTCCAACGCGCACGCGAATTTGAACTTTATGCAGCGGTAATAAATTACAAATTGACTCTCCATTTTAATTAGAAAACGTTTGTATGGGAAATAGAAAAATGCTGTTTTGAGGATTTTACCGGCAATTATTCGAATTTT
The DNA here is from genome assembly GCF_014839805.1 of Manduca sexta. Classification (NCBI taxonomy): domain Eukaryota; kingdom Metazoa; phylum Arthropoda; class Insecta; order Lepidoptera; family Sphingidae; genus Manduca; species Manduca sexta. Next base: position 13,943,577 of record NC_051124.1, read on the forward strand.
TCTCACCTTTTAAATCTTCCCTAGACCTCCACGAATAATTCAAGACCAAGATAAGATAAATCCGTTCAGCCGTTCTCGAGTTTTAGCGAGACTAACGAACAGCAATTGATTTTTATATATATAGATGTCAAAGATGAGTCTCCATTTGAACATCCTACGAAGGAGGTCTGTAAAGGATCTTGAGTTACTAAGATTATTACTTAAGGAAATGAGATCTCCATAAATCGTAATATGAAATTGCACTGGAAATTACTTTTCGTGCTTCTGGTGTCTTGCGTAATCTTAATATAATTTCTATTCCAGTTTCATGTTGGAGCTGGGCTAGTGTTTTGATTTACGGAATTCTAAAGATGCTTTCGCAATTTCTTTTGCTGGAGTGGAGGTAAATAAGAAATCGACTTTCTTTGTGGTAAATGATTATATGTGAAAAAATCTATACCATGAAATCATTGAAGCTTTGTATTTTGTAGATAAGGTTGTCCCACTTATTGCTTTCAATTTGGAAATAAATACTTCATGATAATTATATTTACAATAGACATCATTTTGGTAAGTAATAACAGAAAGTATAATTTTAAATACGACTTGATCTACGTTATTTGCCGACTGACGAGAGATGATTACCTGTCGACAGTCGACACAATTATGCCGGCCTGTTGAAACGGAATATACATAAGCTGATATGGAACGCGATACATTTACGGGGCCACTATGTTGGATTTTAACCCCTTGTGAACGATGGTTACTATCAGGGCGGATATAAAATATATATCCTACCACTAGCAATCGTAATCATCAGTTACGTGAAGTCGACCTGTAGGTTGAGTGTAGGCGGATGCACTAGTTGTGTCTCTGCCTACCACTTTGGGGGAATAAAGGCGTGAGTTTATAGTAAAAAAGGCAGGAGTTTGTAAAATAGCCAGAGCTTGAGCCAAACTACAGTCGTCGGCGTCTTAATCTTCATTATTTACTTTAAAAGACGGCAATTTCCTGTCGATTCTGGAATTAATGGTGTTTAAGGGTGGTGGAGACGGGTATCAGGTGATTTATTTACCTCTTTATAAAGATTGAAGAACTTGTATAGAATCAGTAAACCCCATTAATAACTCAAAACACTATCACCGTTGTAAAAATAAAATACTAAAATCCATTGAAATTACAGTCTTAAAATAATCAATGTAAAACAATTTATGTCGCGTGACAGGTGTTTGCTCTACAATGTAACCGAACATGACGGCACTGATGCTGAATAATTAAAAAATAACGAACACCATTTTTCAGTACATGAAAAGCCGAAACTTCAGTCGATTTGGCTGAGCGTGAAAAAATATCTGTCAACGTTCCACCGCGCGTTTTTTTTGCCTTTAAAGTAAATAAACACACAACAATTCGGCGCTGTATTTAAAACATTATGTGGATGCGAAATGTTGTTTAAATTTGAAAATACGCAATAGCAATTTAGATTTGGAATCCTTTCAGTAGCTTTACACTACGTAACTGTTATAACAAACAAAATGCTGAAATGTATTTTTACGCAAACGAAGCATAATAATATCAACCCTGTATTATATACTGTCCCACTGCTGGGCACGGGCCTCCTTGACTACTGAGAGGGATAAATAAACTCACCACGCTGACCTAATGCGGATTGATAGACTTCACACACACTCAAAATACCGATTGAGAACTTCTCAGGAATGTAGGTTTCCAAACAATATTTTCCTTCACCGTTAAAGCGATAATTCACAAAGAATACACACAATTTTGGAAAAGTCAGAGGTTATAATAAATTATGCATTTAAAATAATCCTCCGTTATATTTAAATTTTAAAAGAATTATAATAATAATAATATCAGTCGTGTATTATATACTTGCACACTGCTGAGCACGATTAGGCCTTAGTCCACCACGCTGGCCTAGTGCGGATTAGTAGACTTCACACACCTTCGAAATTCCTATAGAGAACTTCTCAGATGTGCAGGTTTCCTCACGATGTTTTCCTTCACCGTTAAAGCGAACGATAAATTCACAAAGAATACACACATGATTTTAGAAAAGTCAGAGGTGTATGTCCTTGGGATTCGAACCTGCAGGCATTCGTCTCGGTAGTCCGTTCCATACCCGACTAAGCTATTACCCCTCAAACGACTCATCAAACGAAGCACAGTCAAACATAATACTATCATCGGCGAAAAACAACGAAAGAGAAAAAACATAATATACAGTAATTGGCACTTAATCACGGCAATTAAACACTAACATAAATCCAGGGCATTCAGGTCAGATCGTTCTTTTATCTAGAAAAGGTTTTGTAATTGCCCTTATTTTGCTAGATTCAAATTGATTCCATTACAGTCTCTGAATCTAATTTGATACAAATTACAAATTTATTCGGAAACTGGTTTAATTTGAAAGTCTGAATGAATAAAGCGCTTTAATAAACTCTCAGTTTCAATTGATCTTGGGCCGCGAAGTTTGCTTAATGGCTAAAAGGGGTCAAGTGAGAGCGAATTGTACCCAATAATGAGACAAGATGCGGTCTTGAAAAGGCTGATGGGTGAAATAATATTTGAAACACGAGTGAGGGAAATGAAAGGGATTTTATATGTTAATTTGCAAATTAAATATCGAAATGTACAAGGCAGAGACACTAATGTAAACAATATTACAAGCTACTAGTAGCTACTAGCTGTTGGACAATCCAAATAAACAAACTTTTTAGCTTTATATAATATATAGCTAAGTAGTAGATACTCATTTATTGCGGTTAGTATATAATACATTGTTAATACCTTGTCAAAACACGTAAGGAAAGTGAAACATAAAAAAAGAATCTATTGAGTATTAAAGATGAATGGCTATTTAAATTAATTACCCTTATCTTAGCTATATTTCCCTTAAACGCCACATAAAGCAATTTTGAAGAAGATATTATCGTCTTTTGCGTTATTAATATGCTGTTAGTACGTATTTAAGATAATCTCGTTTTAGTTACTAAAATATAGTGGTGTGACTATCAAGAAATAAGTTTGTGAAGAAGCAATAAACTAAATAAAAGGGATTATTGTGTTTCATCATTGAAATATTGGTTAATAAAGGGCAAGAAAATATTCCCAAAAAAGTAGTTGAACACGCTGTGTAGACATTATGTGGGTTCGACATTAACATCGTGATTTTTAAATCTAAAGTAATATAAAGAGAAAATATTTCATTATGTAGGTAAGTCTTTTTGTAATGAATAAATTCACTAATACGATACATAATCACTAAGAGCTATAAGCTACTTTTTTATACCGGAAATGATAGTTGACGCCGACGAGGCTATAAGCAAAAGCAAGTCGTCAGAAGAACAAACTTATTCGACCAAAATAATTTTTTTCACCATCAAAAAATCAACCTTAAGATTATACTATAATTGACTTAAATCTTGTAACTGCTCATTCAGCATAAAATGTACTTATAACAAACACGTTCAATAGTAGCTTCAACCTGGTACGGACCAGGAAAGCGAGTAGAATTGCAGATAACGTAACAAAGAGATTGATGAGCGTGGAGCACACAAAACGCTATGGAACAATGACAAATAGTTCACAGGTCAACCTCGTGAGGCGAGGACAAATAAAAAAAACATAAAACCAAGTTTTATAGTGGTAACTATTTTGAATTGCGCGGACACTTTTTACTGCATAAGTATATAATTCTTTCATAAAGATTTAACAGATTATATTTAATAACTTAGCAAATAAGTTCGTTGAAGACAAAGTAAATATTGTTCATATGATCTTCGACGAAATTATATATTCAGAAACTAATGCCAATATTAACAACATTGATTAAGAAGATAAGAATAAAAAACATAAAAAACCTAATATCATTACCGCAAATGAAATCGCACTGATCCATTGTGCGATATTAAGAAATGGTACGGCGAAACGTCGTGAACTTCAACTGAAATCACTTTCAATACCCTCTAAAAGAAATCAAACGGAATGGTGTGTACAAAGGATTTAATCTCCATCTCACATGGGCCCTCTATAAATATTTACGAGATAACGCGTCAGATATTGGAAAGGTTACAGTCTAACGCAACGTAAATTAATTCTTTGAATATACGACGCATAAAAAAATATGGAATGCTGGATTTATCAGCTTCTTGGCAGGAAGGCGTGAATTTTGTTCATGTGGTTCAATCTTGAAATATGTCGTAAATATTATCTGTGAAAGCGAAACTTAAATGGTTTCAATAATTTTGTGTATATCTATTAATTTTATAATTAGAAATTAAGAGAGAATTTGACTCTTATAAATCTACTATAATTTGCATAATAGGTAAAATATATATTTTTTATTGATACGGAAATGAACTTACTCAAAAAATATTCACAACAACACCAACATCGTAAAAAATTTGCTTAGCAACTTGAAATGAAAAGCTAGAGTTTATAGACATCCGTAAACTGTTCCTTTTTAATTAAACCGAATTTCATGGAGCACTATTTTATAAAGGACATTTCTAGAGGTAGTAAATTTTTTCACCAGAAAATTGACGAGGTCGTAAAAATCCTATTCTTTATTCAAATCTATGTCGTTTGGTTAACCGATAGACTACAACCAGTACATAAACCATGGGTTAACCATCAGAAATTCAGAAAGTTTTATTGCTCATAAAAGTGGTCAAACTATATTTTTGGACTGCATTAGCTTTAGACGACATAGTAGTGACCATTGACGAATTTTGTTAGCGTTTGAATCGAGCCATGAGATGAGTTTAGCATAAAAAGGTTTGGAATATGATTTCAAGAATAAAAATTTTACGCAACAAAGGAACGTAAAATAGTAATATCAAATATAAAGATAGTTTCGCAGATATTTTAAAAATAGAACGTGTTTCGTTTAAATTTACGATCATACGTTTTTGTGGCCAGTTTTACGAGCCAGTTCTTTTGGCTCCCAATAGAAAAGCCACAAAGAGCATTATAAAAAAAAAGGCATTTTCCCACTTTTAAATCTGTGTAAAAACGCTGAATAGTGACATCCTATTTGCGATCTCAATTTTATTTTTAAGCACTGCTTTAAAAATAATTCACCCACGAAGCTTTTACGTCATAAATTTACAAGCGACCATAAAATTCGTCGAGCTGCCATTGCCTTTTTTATTTTTTTAATCCGTATGCTGTACTATACGATAGCATAGATCATTCGTAAACGTAGGCGTTTCACAGGTTTTTACGGTCAATAAAATTTGGTGAAACAGTGTGATGCTTAATCTGCGAACTTCAGAGCAATGTACGCGGATTTGAGCCACACAATGGTACGCTTTAAATAATGGTAATCTTTTTTTTATTTTTTTATAACAATACCTAAAATTTAAAAAATACGTGATTTTTGTACAATGTTTTTCAAACCTCACTTATACACTTTTGGCAGTTAAAATAAATGAATTCAATATTTAAATTTGTTTTTTACTACTGGGAAGTTTGAAAACACTTTACTTACATTTCAATTGAATACTAATATATGTAAATAATGATCAACGTAATTTAAATTAATTTTTGGTAACACCCAATGACATTTTATAATGTGTAATTAATTCTGAAGATGTATACGACTTGGTTAGCATATCAACCCGTATCATCTAACAGAACTAACTTGAACTTCGAAGTAAACATTACCTACCAAAATTGGCAAAGTTTAAGATTGGCAAAGTTTTATTAAGTACGTAAGTAGTTACGTTTATGTTTTCGAATTAAGTTTAATTAATACGAAATGTCATTCGGTTTTATCAATACCGGTTGTAGGAGAATATGGTAGTCTTTAAAAAGTATGAATTAATTTAATAGTAATTATATTATTTTTTTCCTTGACTACCTCGGTGGCGTAGTTATATTCCTTGGACAGTAACACCACCTGGAGTCCAGGGTTCGAATGTCTGGCTAGGCAGTGATATGGATTTGTCTGTTCAGTATCAGACCGGAGTCTGCAATATGTGCCCGATGGCGAAAGGCTCGCCCTCTATCACATCAAGGGACGGAACGTATAAAAAGTAGGTGCCCTGATTGAATCTCTGCTGTGCATAAAACCATGATGTTTGTTCTTATTTATTTAAACATTTTTGGGGGTAATATGTAACATATAAACATAGTATATACAGTTTTATGTAGTTCAGCTGCTATGTAGCAGTGTTTTTTGCTAAAGACAATGAATCCAGTGTAACTTCTCGGTGATTTTGTGATTATCTTGTGTCCAAGTGACAGCCCTAAAATACAATGCAGGTTTTTGGAATTTAATGACTTGAGGAAAGCTAACTTTATTGTTATTATTAGTGCTAAACAGTTAGTTCGTCTTGTCCTTCAGCTATTTTTAGTCTGGTTAGTTCAGTAACCTCATAAATATTTATCATCTTGGTATTAATTTATTTTTTATAAATATTTTTTTGTTAATCCGTGCCCATGAAACTCAAAATAATCATAAATCAAAATAATCATCAATAAATCTTGACACCTAGTTTGGGTCGTGCTGCACAACGTGATTAGCACTATTAGGAAAATCGTTTCTATACTAATACTAGCTGACCCGACAGACGGTGTCCCGTCTTAACTATGAATTTGCAGCGCGCATTCTGTCAATCGCTGACAGTTATTTCAAACAATTGACAGTCATATAAAATTAATATTTTCGTTAAGTTTTTTTAATTTTTCTAATGTTTCGCGTATTTTTTTTTTCATAAGATCTTTCTCCTGACAATAACAAACACAAAAAAAAAAACATAGTGAAATCGGTCCAGCCGTTCACGCGTGAAGGTTGGACCAAGGGAAATAGGGATTCTTTTATATATATAGATATAAAGTTGGAGAGTTTGTTTGGTTGAACGCGCTAATTTCAGGAACTAATACGCCGTTTTGAATGTTTTTCACTAATAGGAAGCTCTGTTACTCCTGCTATAGGCTACTTTTTAATCCGGCAAATTATAAAGCAGTACTTTTATCCCTGAAAAACTTCTTCACGCGGTCACAGCCGCAGGTAAAAGCTGGATTTGTTTAAAATGTACTGACTAACAACTGTTGTATTTGGCAAATAAATACAAAATGTTGGATTAGAATTACAACCGAACGAAGGAGTTAAATAAAGGTTACTTTTTATATTACTGATTTTAAAAATGTTTTTAAAACACACACTTTATCTACGAAGTATGTGCCTGTAACTCTTTTATTTCATTATGAACTTTATAAACGTCATAAAGTTTATGCGATGCATTAAACTTAATGTCAACTTGGAGCGCTTCATAACATAATAACGGTTTAAGAGTTATTTTTGATGCTCAAAATAGTATCGGTTTACGAAAGGTTTGCGAATAAAATGTAATCTCTGCATCGTGGCAAAGGTATTCGTTGTTAAGTTCGAATCGCAGCAATTTTCAGAACGATTCCATTTCTTTGTTGTTATTGGATTCTGAACTGTTTTGTTGTAGCGGTTTTTATAAATTGTGTTAAATATATAAAAAAAAATATTTCTTATATTTACGTGAATTTTAGACATTAAATTAAAACTAACTTACGGATTCCATTAGGTAACTTTGACTTTTGGGACACCAACACCTCAGTTTCCCCTATGACTATGAAGACTGCAAAGTCTTCGAAACGTCGGGAGAAAATAATAATATAAAAAACCGCGTTAAAACACTTCAAATTGTTTTAATTCAACCAAATAATTGCAAAAAAGTTTACAAAAACGCTTATAAAATTTTGTTCTATCTTAAATTTTCGCAATCTCTCATTGACTACTCCTTTGTGTTTTGTTTACCATAAATTATGCATTTTTTTTTATAATACAAGGTGTAGACTAGCGAGTGCATGATTTGTTGCAAAAGACCACCTTTTGGCCTTAACATCCATTTGTGCCGTAAACAAATCAAAAAACAACTTCAGCTCTGACACATCAAACAAATGTTCCCACTAAAACAATATACGGGAAAAGTCAAAACGGAGCAAATACTGACAATATCACTTTACAAAAACGTAAAAAACAAACTGCAATAAACCCGCCATCTGTATTTAACTGGTAAACGTCGAAAGGTTTTGCAACAATTCGTAGTAAATATTGATGACTTTATCCCTAACAGTTGTCTTCGTAGACTCGATTGGCTCATAAAACGCTACGTTCGAAACAGGAGTGGTTTATTGCAGAAATCATAACGTTTTATGGGTTTCCATAAAATCCACCATGTTTCCTGTCCACTTGTACCATGATAAATGGTGCGAAATAAATTGATAGTGCGGTTTTATTGATGGCTGACTTTGTGAAAGTTTGATTCAACTTAGGGGAGTAAATTATATGTTTATATGGAAGCTATCCCGGTTTCGTACTAATTATCTATGGTCAAATGATTTCCAGTGGTCCGATGCTACCAAACTTCCCAAGATGACCCGCTTTGCTAATACAAAGATTACCTGAAAATTTCATTGCAACCCCTTCCGCCATTTTGGAGTCCATAGGGAATATACTTACTCACATTTATTTTATAAACTAGCTTTTGCTCGCGGCTTCCCCCGCGTGAATGTGTTTTCCGGGAAAAAAATCCGGCTATATATTTTCCCGGTATAGTAGCATACACCTTCCCAGGGTCTTAAACTATCTCTATACTAATTTTTCGTTTTGTTATACCACATTTTATGTCGCGTCCCGTTCCCGTGGGAACAAGATAAAAAGTATCCTATGTCCGTCTTCTGGTTCTAAGCTTCCTCCCCACCAATTTTCAGCCAAATCGGTTTAGCCGTTCTTGAGTTATAAATAGTGTAACTAACACAACTTTCTTAACTTTCTTTTCTTTTCTTTTCTTCTTTCTTTTTTTCTTATAGATATAGTTATACTCAGCGTGTTTCCAGTGTAATTGACTGCAGTATCCACCATAGACAAAAGTTCGCCATCTGCCAGAAAATCTCGAAGCGTCATAATCTGGAAGCTTTGTTTTATATTTTTGTGAAAGTAAGATATTCTAGAAATTCGATGACTTGCTTTTCGTTAATTGGGCCTTATATTTTTAATTAAATTTTAATCCTGACGTAATTTTATGAAATCTGCAGCCTTCTTGATTGAATTCTTCAACCATCAACATGGCACCGCACAGCACAGACCTCTTTATCAACGTCTGTTGCTTTTTTTTTTACCAATTTCCAGTCTATATTTCGCATTTAATTATAATTACTTATAGTATATCAAGTTCATTAAATTGAATGTATTTTGTTCAACAATTTGTTTTCTTAGTCATTTTTAATCCTTCAATACAACATTAGGATGAAACAATACATACGGAAATGAATTTATTAACAGTTAATTGCTGCCTTCAGAACCAGTAAAATCTACCGTCAACGGCATGAAATTGGTTTTAACTGCAACTGAATGTCCCAGTTTATGAACGGGGTGCCAATTGGTCCAACTGAACTGGCAGTAACGAGGAAAATAAACCTTGAAAATATCGGCACCGTGCAGTTCGGCTGTTTCAAAATAGGTGTTTTTCCCTAACGACTTCCGTTGGAGATTCTTTTTTGAAAGCAAATTGTTCGCGGGTATATTTATTGCTCTCTGTTTGGAGTAAAGAATAGGTTGGGATCATAGTTCATTAGACGCGATA
>NC_051124.1:13953705-13975641 GCF_014839805.1 Manduca sexta
GGAAACCGGTAGTTCCTGAGATTAGCCATTACTGCTCGCTCCTATTGGTCATAGCGTGATGATATATAACTTTGAGCACTCCACAAACAAAGGACTATTCAACACAAAAATATTTTTTCAGTTCGAATCGGTAGTTCCTGAGATTAGCCATTACTGCTCCGCTCCTATTGAATATAGCGTGATGATATATAGCCTATAGCTCTTCACGAACAAAGGGCTATCCAACGCAAAAAGAATTTTTCAGTTTGGACCGGTAGTTCCTGAGATTAACCATTACTGCCCGCTCCTATTGGGTATAGCGTGATGATATATAGCCTATAGCACTCCACGAATAAAGGGCTATCCAACGCAAAAAGAATTTTTCGGTAGTTCCTGAGATTAGCCATTACTGCCCCGCTCCTATTGGGTATAGTGTGATGATATATAGCCTATAGCACTCCACGAACAATAGGGCTATCCAACGCAAAAAGAATTTTTCAGTTTGGACCGGTAGTTCCTGAGATTAGCGCGTTCAAACAAACAAACAAACTCTTCAGCTTTATATAATAGTATAGATTAACAACTGAAGTTAGCTAAAATTGAGTTTCTCGAAGCCGACCACTATTTATGTACTATGTATTTTGAGACTATGCAATTTTGTCGCGTTCGCGATTCACTTTCACTTTTGTTGAGTTTCAGAACGCGATATTAGATCCTCCAACGCGCACGCGAATTTGAACTTTATGCAGCGGTAATAAATTACAAATTGACTCTCCATTTTAATTAGAAAACGTTTGTATGGGAAATAGAAAAATGCTGTTTTGAGGATTTTACCGGCAATTATTCGAATTTTTCTCACCTTTTAAATCTTCCCTAGACCTCCACGAATAATTCAAGACCAAGATAAGATAAATCCGTTCAGCCGTTCTCGAGTTTTAGCGAGACTAACGAACAGCAATTGATTTTTATATATATAGATGTCAAAGATGAGTCTCCATTTGAACATCCTACGAAGGAGGTCTGTAAAGGATCTTGAGTTACTAAGATTATTACTTAAGGAAATGAGATCTCCATAAATCGTAATATGAAATTGCACTGGAAATTACTTTTCGTGCTTCTGGTGTCTTGCGTAATCTTAATATAATTTCTATTCCAGTTTCATGTTGGAGCTGGGCTAGTGTTTTTGATTTACGGAATTCTAAAGATGCTTTCGCAATTTCTTTTGCTGGAGTGGAGGTAAATAAGAAATCGACTTTCTTTGTGGTAAATGATTATATGTGAAAAAATCTATACCATGAAATCATTGAAGCTTTGTATTTTGTAGATAAGGTTGTCCCACTTATTGCTTTCAATTTGGAAATAAATACTTCATGATAATTATATTTACAATAGAGATCATTTTGGCAAGTAATAACAGAAAGTATAATTTTAAATACGACTTGATCTACGTTATTTGCCGACTGACGAGAGATGATTACCTGTCGACAGTCGACACAATTATGCCGGCCTGTTGAAACGGAATATACATAAGCTGATATGGAACGCGATACATTTACGGGGCCACTATGTTGGATTTTAACCCCTTGTGAACGATGGTTACTATCAGGGCGGATATAAAATATATATCCTACCACTAGCAATCGTAATCATCAGCTACGTGAAGTCGACCTAGGTTGAGTGTAGGCGGATGCACTAGTTGTGTCTCTGCCTACCACTTTGGGGGAATAAAGGCGTGAGTTTATAGTAAAAAAGGCAGGAGTTTGTAAAATAGCCAGAGCTTGAGCCAAACTACAGTCGTCGGCGTCTTAATCTTCATTATTTACTTTAAAAGACGGCAATTTCCTGTCGATTCTGGAATTAATGGTGTTTAAGGGTGGTGGAGACGGGTATCAGGTGATTTATTTACCTCTTTATAAAGATTGAAGAACTTGTATAGAATCAGTAAACCCCATTAATAACTCAAAACACTATCACCGTTGTAAAAATAAAATACTAAAATCCATTGAAATTACAGTCTTAAAATAATCAATGTAAAACAATTTATGTCGCGTGACAGGTGTTTGCTCTACAATGTAACCGAACATGACGGCACTGATGCTGAATAATTAAAAAATAACGAACACCATTTTTCAGTACATGAAAAGCCGAAACTTCAGTCGATTTGGCTGAGCGTGAAAAAATATCTGTCAACGTTCCACCGCGCGTTTTTTTTGCCTTTAAAGTAAATAAACACACAACAATTCGGCGCTGTATTTAAAACATTATGTGGATGCGAAATGTTGTTTAAATTTGAAAATACGCAATAGCAATTTAGATTTTTAATCCTTTCATTAGCTTTACACTACGTAACTGTTATAACAAACAAAATGCTGAAATGTATTTTTACGCAAACGAAGCATAATAATATCAACCCTGTATTATATACTGTCCCACTGCTGGGCACGGGCCTCCTTGACTACTGAGAGGGATAAATAAACTCACCACGCTGACCTAATGCGGATTGATAGACTTCACACACACTCAAAATACCGATTGAGAACTTCTCAGGAATGTAGGTTTCCAAACAATATTTTCCTTCACCGTTAAAGCGATAATTCACAAAGAATACACACAATTTTGGAAAAGTCAGAGGTTATAATAAATTATGCATTTAAAATAATCCTCCGTTATATTTAAATTTTAAAAGAATTATAATAATAATAATATCAGTCGTGTATTATATACTTGCACACTGCTGAGCACGATTAGGCCTTAGTCCACCACGCTGGCCTAGTGCGGATTGGTAGACTTCACACACCTTCGAAATTCCTATAGAGAACTTCTCAGATGTGCAGGTTTCCTCACGATGTTTTCCTTCACCGTTAAAGCGAACGATAAATTCACAAAGAATACACACATGATTTTAGAAAAGTCAGAGGTGTATGTCCTTGGGATTCGAACCTGCAGGCATTCGTCTCGGTAGTCCGTTCCATACCCGACTAAGCTATTACCCCTCAAACGACTCATCAAACGAAGCACAGTCAAACATAATACTATCATCGGCGAAAAACAACGAAAGAGAAAAAACATAATATACAGTAATTGGCACTTAATCACGGCAATTAAACACTAACATAAATCCAGGGCATTCAGGTCAGATCGTTCTTTTATCTAGAAAAGGTTTTGTAATTGCCCTTATTTTGCTAGATTCAAATTGATTCCATTACAGTCTCTGAATCTAATTTGATACAAATTACAAATTTATTCGGAAACTGGTTTAATTTGAAAGTCTGAATGAATAAAGCGCTTTAATAAACTCTCAGTTTCAATTGATCTTGGGCCGCGAAGTTTGCTTAATGGCTAAAAGGGGTCAAGTGAGAGCGAATTGTACCCAATAATGAGACAAGATGCGGTCTTGAAAAGGCTGATGGGTGAAATAATATTTGAAACACGAGTGAGGGAAATGAAAGGGATTTTATATGTTAATTTGCAAATTAAATATCGAAATGTACAAGGCAGAGACACTAATGTAAACAATATTACAAGCTACTAGTAGCTACTAGCTGTTGGACAATCCAAATAAACAAACTTTTTAGCTTTATATAATATATAGCTAAGTAGTAGATACTCATTTATTGCGGTTAGTATATAATACATTGTTAATACCTTGTCAAAACACGTAAGGAAAGTGAAACATAAAAAAAGAATCTATTGAGTATTAAAGATGAATGGCTATTTAAATTAATTACCCTTATCTTAGCTATATTTCCCTTAAACGCCACATAAAGCAATTTTGAAGAAGATATTATCGTCTTTTGCGTTATTAATATGCTGTTAGTACGTATTTAAGATAATCTCGTTTTAGTTACTAAAATATAGTGGTGTGACTATCAAGAAATAAGTTTGTGAAGAAGCAATAAACTAAATAAAAGGGATTATTGTGTTTCATCATTGAAATATTGGTTAATAAAGGGCAAGAAAATATTTCCAAAAAAGTAGTTGAACACGCTGTGTAGACATTATGTGGGTTCGACATTAACATCGTGATTTTAAATCTAAAGAAATATAAAGAGAAAATATTTCATTATGTAGGTAAGTCTTTTTGTAATGAATAAATTCACTAATACGATACATAATCACTAAGAGCTATAAGCTACTTTTTTATACCGGAAATGATAGTTGACGCCGACGAGGCTATAAGCAAAAGCAAGTCGTCAGAAGAACAAACTTATTCGACCAAAATAATTTTTTTCACCATCAAAAAATCAACCTTAAGATTATACTTAACTTAAATCTTGTAACTGCTCATTCAGCATAAAATGTACTTATAACAAACACGTTCAATAGTAGCTTCAACCTGGTACGGACCAGGAAAGCGAGTAGAATTGCAGATAACGTAACAAAGAGATTGATGAGCGTGGAGCACACAAAACGCTATGGAACAATGACAAATAGTTCACAGGTCAACCTCGTGAGGCGAGGACAAATAAAAACATAAAACCAAGTTTTATAGTGGTAACTATTTTGAATTGCGCGGACACTTTTTACTGCATAAGTATATAATTCTTTCATAAAGATTTAACAGATTATATTTAATAACTTAGCAAATAAGTTCATTGAAGACAAAGTAAATATTGTTCGCATGATCTTCGAAGAAATTATATATTCAGAAACTAATGCCAATATTAACAACATTGATTAAGAAGATAAGAACAAAAACATAAAAAATCTACTATCATTACACGTAAATGAAATCGCACTGATCCATTGTGCGATATTAAGAAATGGTACGGCGAAACATCAAGAACTTGAACTGAAATCACTTTCAATACCCTCTAAAAGAAATCAAACGGAATGGTGTGTACAAAGGATTTAATCTCCATCTCACATGGGCCCTCTATAAATATTTACGAGATAACGCGTCAGATATTGAAAGGTTACAGTCTAACGCAACGTAAATTAATTCTTTGAATATACGACGCATAAAAAAATATGGAATGCTGGATTTATCAGCTTCTTGGCAGGAAGGCGTGTATTATGTTCATGTGGTTCTATCTTGAAATATGTCGTAAATATTATCTCGTGAAAGCGAAACTTAAATGGTTTCAATAATTTTGTGTATATCTATTAATTTTATAATTAGAAATTAAGAGAGAATTTGACTCTTATAAATCTACTATAATTTGCATAATAGGTAAAATATATATTTTTTATTGGTACGGAAATGAACTTACTCAAAAAATATTCACAACAACACCAACATCGTAAAAATTTTGCTTAGCAACTTGAAATGAAAAGCTAGAGTTTATAGACATCCGTAAACTGTTCCTTTTTAATTAAACCGAATTTCATGGAGCACTATTTTATAAAGGACATTTCTAGAGGTAGTAAATTTTTTCACCAGAAAATTGACGAGGTCGTAAAATCCTATTCTTTATTCAAATCTATGTCGTTTGGTTAACCGATAGACTACAACCAGTACATAAACCATGGGTTAACCATCAGAAATTCAGAAAGTTTTATTGCTCATAAAAGTGGTCAAACTATATTTTTGGACTGCATTAGCTTTAGACGACATAGTAGTGACCATTGACGAATTTTGTTAGCGTTTGAATCGAGCCATGAGATGAGTTTAGCATAAAAAGGTTTGGAATATGATTTCAAGAATAAAAATATTACGCAACAAAGGAACGTAAAATAGTAATATCAAATATAAAGATAGTTTCGCAGATATTTTAAAAATATAACGTGTTTCGTTTAAATTTACGATCATACGTTTTTGTGGCCAGTTTTACGAGCCAGTTCTTTTGGCTCCCAATAGAAAAGCCACAAAGAGCATTATAAAAAAAAAGGCATTTTCCCACTTTTAAATCTGTGTAAAAACGCTGAATAGTGACATCCTATTTGCGATCTCAATTTTATTTTTAAGCACTGCTTTAAAAATAATTCACCCACGAAGCTTTTACGTCATAAATTTACAAGCGACCATAAAATTCGTCGAGCTGCCATTGCCTTTTTATTTTTAATCCGTATGCTGTACTATACAATAGTATAGATCATTCGTAAACGTAGGCGTTTCACAGGTTTTTACGGTCAATAAAATTTGGTGAAACAGTGTGATGCTTAATCTGCGAACTTCAGAGCAATGTACGCGGGTTTAAGCCACACAATGGTACGCTTTTAATAAAGTTGATCTTTTTTTATTTTTTTATAACAATGCGTAGAATTATAAAAATATATGTGATTCTTGCACAATGTTTTTCAAACCTCACTTATACACTTTTGACAGTTAAAATAAATGAATTAAATGTTTAAATTTGTTTTTTAGTACAGGGAAGTTTGAAAACACTTTACTTACATTTCAATTGAATACTAATATATGTAAATAATGATCAACGTAATTTAAATTAATTTTTGGTAACACCCAATGACATTTTATAATGTGTAATTAATTCTGAAGATGTATACGACTTGGTTAGCATATCAACCCGTATCATCTAACAGAACTAACTTGAACTTCGAAGTAAACATTACCTACCAAAATTGGCAAAGTTTAAGATTGGCAAAGTTTTATTAAGTACGTAAGTAGTTACGTTTATGTTTTCGAATTAAGTTTAATTAATACGAAATGTCATTCGGTTTTATCAATTCCGGTTGTAGGAGAATATGGTAGTCTTTAAAAAGTATGAATTAATTTAATAGTAATTATATTATTTTTTTCCTTGACTACCTCGGTGGCGTAGTTATATTCCTTGGACAGTAACACCACCTGGAGTCCAGGGTTCGAATGTCTGGCTGGGCAGTGATATGGATTTGTCTGTTCAGTATCAGACCGGAGTCTGCAAATGTGCCCGATGGCGAAAGGCTCGCCCTCTATCACATCAAGGGACGGAACGTATAAAAAGTAGGTGCCCTGATTGAATCTCTGCTGTGCATAAAACCATGATGTTTGTTCTTATTTATTTAAACATTTTTGGGGGTAATATGTAACATATAAACATAGTATATACAGTTTTATATAGTTCAGCTGCTATGTAGCAGTGTTTTTTGCTAAAGACAATGAATCCAGTGTAACTTCTCGGTGATTTTGTGATTATCTTGTGTCCAAGTGACAGCCCTAAAATACAATGCAGGTTTTAGGAATTTAATGACTTGAGGAAAGCTAACTTTATTGTTATTATTAGTGCTAAACAGTTAGTTCGTCTTGTCCTTCAGCTATTTTTAGTCTGGTTAGTTCAGTAACCTCATAAATATTTATCATCTTGGTATTAATTTATTTTTATAAATATTTTTTGTTAATCCGTGCCCATGAAACTCAAAATAATCATAAATCAAAATAATCATCAATAAATCTTGACACCTAGTTTGGGTCGTGCTGCACAACGTGATTAGCACTATTAGGAAAATCGTTTCTATACTAATACTAGCTGACCCGAAAGACGGTGTCCCGTCTTAACTATGAATTTGCAGCGCGCATTCTGTCAATCGCTGACAGTTATTTCAAACAATTGACAGTCATATAAAATTAATATTTTCGTTAAGTTTTTTTAATTTTTCTAATGTTTCGCGTATTTTTTTTTTCATAAGATCTTTCTCCTGACAATAACAAACACAAAAAAATAAAACATAGTGAAATCGGTCCAGCCGTTCACGCGTGATGGTTGGACCAAGGGAAATAGGGATTCTTTTTTATATATAGATATAAAGCTGGAGAGTTTGTTTGGTTGAACGCGCTAATTTCAGGAACTAATACGCCGTTTTGAATGTTTTTCACTAATAGGAAGCTCTGTTACTCCTGCTATAGGCTACTTTTTAATCCGGCAAATTATAAAGCAGTACTTTTATCCCTGAAAAACTTCTTCACGCGGTCACAGCCGCAGGTAAAAGCTGGATTTGTTTAAAATGTACTGACTAACAACTGTTGTATTTGGCAAATAAATACAAAATGTTGGATTAGAATTACAACCGAACGAAGGAGTTAAATAAAGGTTACTTTTTATATTACTGATTTTAAAATGTTTTTAAAACACACACTTTATCTACGAAGTATGTGCCTGTAACTCTTTTATTTCATTATGAACTTTATAAACGTCATAAAGTTTATGCGATGCATTAAACTTAATGTCAACTTGGAGCGCTTCATAACATAATAACGGTTTAAGAGTTATTTTTGATGCTCAAAATAGTATCGGTTTACGAAAGGTTTGCGAATAAAATGTAATCTCTGCATCGTGGCAAAGGTATTCGTTGTTAAGTTCAAATCGCAGCAATTTTCAGAACGATTCCATTTCTTTGTTGTTATTGGATTCTGAACTGTTTTGTTGTAGCGGTTTTTATAAATTGTGTTAAATATATAAAAAAATATATTTCTTATATTTACGTGAATTTTAGACATTAAATTAAAACTAACTTACGGATTCCATTAGGTAACTTTGACTTTTGGGATACCAACACCTCAGTTTCCCTATGACTATGAAGACTGCAAAGTCTTCGAAACGTCGGGAGAAAATAATAATATAAAAAACCGCGTTAAAACACTTCAAATTGTTTTAATTCAACCAAATAATTGCAAAAAAGTTTACAAAAACGCTTATAAAATTTTGTTCTATCTTAAATTTTCGCAATCTCTCATTGACTACTCCTTTGTGTTTTGTTTACCATAAATTATGCATTTTTTTTTATAATACAAGGTGTAGACTAGCGAGTGCATGATTTGTTGCAAAAGACCACCTTTTGGCCTTAACATCCATTTGTGCCGTAAACAAATCAAAAAACAACTTCAGCTCTGACACATCAAACAAATGTTCCCACTAAAACAATATACGGGAAAAGTCAAAACGGAGCAAATACTGACAATATCACTTTACAAAAACGTAAAAAACAAACTGCAATAAACCCGCCATCTGTATTTAACTGGTAAACGTCGAAAGGTTTTGCAACAATTCGTAGTAAATATTGATGACTTTATCCTAACAGTTGTCTTCGTAGACTCGATTGGCTCATAAAACGCTACGTTCGAAACAGGAGTGGTTTATTGCAGAAATCATAACGTTTTATGGGTTTCCATAAAATCCACCA
This sequence comes from Manduca sexta, assembly GCF_014839805.1. Lineage (NCBI taxonomy): Eukaryota > Metazoa > Arthropoda > Insecta > Lepidoptera > Sphingidae > Manduca > Manduca sexta. The sequence continues at coordinate 13,962,742 of NC_051124.1, forward strand.
TGTTTCCTGTCCACTTGTACCATGATAAATGGTGCGAAATAAATTGATAGTGCGGTTTTATTGATGGCTGACTTTGTGAAAGTTTGATTCAACTTAGGGGAGTAAATTATATGTTTATATGGAAGCTATCCCGGTTTCGTACTAATTATCTATGGTCAAATGATTTCCAGTGGTCCGATGCTACCAAACTTCCCAAGATGACCCGCTTTGCTAATACGAAGATTACCTGAAAATTTCATTGCAACCCCTTCCGCCATTTTGGAGTCCATAGGGAATATACTTACTCACATTTATTTTATAAACTAGCTTTTGCTCGCGGCTTCCCCCGCGTGAATGTGTTTTCCGGGAAAAAATCCGGCTATATATTTTCCCGGTATAGTAGCATACACCTTCCCAGGGTCTTAAACTATCTCTATACTAATTTTTCGTTTTGTTATACCACATTTTATGTCGCGTCCCGTTCCCGTGGGAACAAGATAAAAAGTATCCTATGTCCGTCTTCTGGTTCTAAGCTTCCTCCCCACCAATTTTCAGCCAAATCGGTTTAGCCGTTCTTGAGTTATAAATAGTGTAACTAACACAACTTTCTTAACTTTCTTTCTTTCTTTCTTCTTTCTTTTTTTTCTTATAGATATAGTTATACTCAGCGTGTTTCCAGTGTAATTGACTGCAGTATCCACCATAGACAAAAGTTCGCCATCTGCCAGAAAATCTCGAAGCGTCATAATCTGGAAGCTTTGTTTTATATTTTTGTGAAAGTAAGATATTCTAGAAATTCGATGACTTGCTTTTCGTTAATTGGGTCTTATATTTTTAATTAAATTTTAATCCTGACGTAATTTTATGAAATCTGCAGCATTCTTGATTGAATTCTTCAACCATCAACATGGCACCGCACAGCACAGACCTCTTTATCAACGTCTGTTGCTACTTGCTTTTTTTTACCAATTTTCAGTCTATATTTCGCATTTAATTATAATTACTTATATCATATCAAGTTCATTAAATTGAATGTATTTTGTTCAACAATTTGTTTTCTTAGTCATTTTTAATCCTTCAATACAACATTAGGATGAAACAATACATACGGAAATGAATTTATTAACAGTTAATTGCTGCCTTCAGAACCAGTAAAATCTACCGTCAACGGCATGAAATTGGTTTTAACTGCAACTGAATGTCCCAGTTTATGAACGGGGTGCCAATTGGTCCAACTGAACTGGCAGTAACGAGGAAAATAAACCTTGAAAATATCGGCACCGTGCAGTTCGGCTGTTTAAAAATAGGTGTTTTTCCCTAACGACTTCCGTTGGAGATTCTTTTTTGAAAGCAAATTGTTCGCGGGTATATTTATTGCTCTGTGTTTGGAGTAAAGAATAGGTTGGGATCATAGTTCATTAGACGCGATACCGTTTTCTAAATGAACGTTGCATTTTTAAATTTCGAAGATATTTGTGCGTAAACATGATACCGAGAAATGGGATTCGAAGATAGTTATTTGCCAAATCACACTATTAGGGAATATAAATTTATTTAAAACATACTATACTGATCATTGTTTTTTTTTATGTAACAGGCATTTATTTAACTTTTAACAGAAATATCCTTAGAGTTAAATTTATGAACCGAGTTACGCTAAAAAGGTTTAAATCTTAATAATAATATTAATGCAAAAATTTGTGAAAATATTTGGACGTACGCATGTTTGTTAGAAGTAAACGTAGCTATGAATAGCTACTGTTAGGCACTTTTATAGCGAGTAGGGCTATACATGCAGGCGACACTTACCGCCACCATATCAATACCACCGTATCAATTAGAATTGATCAGAGCTAACACTTAATACCCCCCAAAAGTTTTTTTTTAAGCGGGCAATGCAAAGTAACCCCAGAGAACCTGATGGTAAGTGGAGAGGACCAATAAAATGTCGACTGTCGAGGGATAATTATACCGGCTTATTGGAACCTATATACACAGGTAGATCCGGAACGCGACACACTTACGTAGTCCACTATGGCTGGTTTTAACACCTTGTATACTGTAGTTGCTATCCAGGCGGATATAACATATATCTTACCACGAGCAAAATAGTATTATACATACACACGAATAAACTTGCAAAACAAAACAAATGGAACTGTGATATTATCATTGCAAAACCATAGTTCTATATTTAAAAACATTCCTTCCTTATCATTATTGCTGCATTCAAGCTACGAGATTTCAAACTAAGCTAAAAATTTCCGTCAAATACGCGATCCACGTGGGACTCATCTCGTAGCGCTGAAATGATATTGTGGTGTGCAACATTACATTTTGCGAGATGAAAATGTGATGTAATTTGAACAGCATATTTTGTACGAAGTTAAGATGGCACGAGTCAATTTTCTTGCTTTCGCATTTAGAATACTTTAACATCGTCTATGACGGTTCTTTGTTTATTTCGTATTTATGGAAAAAAATAATTAAATGGCATGGATAGTGTGTGACCGATCTGGCGTTAGGATCAATATATCTTAGGTTTTTTTTTATTGCTTTGAATGACGCCCGCCTTTCGCCTGATGTTACGCGATACGATCAACCATAAACAGCAGATACACTATCGAACACCTTGAACTACAAAGTGTTGTTTGGTATTCCACTGCGCTCGCCATCTTGAGACATGAGATTTTTAGTCTCACAATGTTCAGTAGTTACACTGGCTACAATGTCCTCCAAACCGGAACAAAACACTCTCACACTGTGACTACACAATGCTGCTTGGCGGCAAAAATAAACATTGCGGTGGTACCTACCCAGGCGGACTCTCACATATGAGAGACCTACCACTAGTATGTAATGTAATGTTAACCTGATTAAGTTATGTCTAATATTTACTGTTTAACTACCTCCCCGATGCTTTCTAAAGAATACTTTATTTTTACATCTTATAAAGAAAGATAGATTGATATTCTATGAAAGTATTTCTATAAAATAAGTCGATTTTTTTAATCAGTCTTCTGTTGTTAACAATGTTATTAATAATAATTATTACCTTTATTAACATTTTACTTAGAATGCTATTAATAATATTATTAATATTTACAAACTTTACTGACGCTTTCCGTAGCATCATTGTTCTCACAATAACGTTATGTAAATTGAACGGGCAGTCTATCTATCTGTCTATCTATCTCTATAACCAGTGGTAAGTCAACGCTCAGTCCAGCATTGGTTAATATCGACACTGCTATAGGAAATAGCTTTGTTCAGAACATTCAATGTAGGCCTCGTTCTCGAACACCCGCTGTACGGTTTAGTTGTTTGTATCTAGAAATTCAGTCGGAAATTCTAAATTGACGTGTCAATGTGTAATGGTGCATAGTAGTATTTGTTTGTGGCATGGAAATTAATAATAAGCATACAATTTGGTATTTTATTGCACATTCTAAAATCACCTTTAATTACCTAGATAGAAAGCAAATCGTAGTTTAATTAAATTAGAAACATTGATTCTATGGTAGATATTGTGTTACATAGTAAATTTTAAATGATTAGTCCATATAAGGGAAATCATTACCTAAAAGTGTAATAACAGAAAGCGCTAAATTCATGAGTTTGTATTGTAAGTGAATATATGTAATTAATAATAGTAATATAATTTTATCTGTAATCTGTGTAATATAAGTAACGCATGGGACTTGATATATTTATTTAAACCCATAACTACGCAAAAACACTCGCATACAAGCGACCAACATGTTCATGATCATCATAACAATCCGCCGCAGGATGTCCATTGCTAAACATGGGCGTTCCCTAAAGATTTCCAGATCGACCTATTGGAAGCGCCTGCATACAGCGACCTCCTGCGACTTTTATTAGGTCATCCACGTCGTGGGTGGACGTCCCATCAACATGTTATTAACCCGTAATTCTGTAATAGTCAACTAACATCACTGGTCGTAGGCTTCTTATATGTGAGAGTCCGCCTGGGTAGGTACCACCGCAATGTATATTTCTGCCGCCAAGCAGCAGTGTGTAGTCACTGTTGTGTTCCAGTTTAAAGAACATTATAGCCAGTGTAACTACTGGACATAGTGAGAGTTAACAACTCATGTCTCAGGAAGGCGAGTGCAGTGGAATACCAAACAATACTTTGTATTTCAAAGTGTTGGACGGTGTTTCTACTGTTTATGAGCGCTCGTATCGGTTACCATCAGGCGAACGACAAGCTCGTCTCGTCATACACAGCATGAAAAAAAAACACATTCGTCAAGAGCTCCTCCAAAATTACTCGACAGATCAACAATTTCTTGTAGCATATAACATAGGAATATGAGTGGCCACTTCACTTTTTGATGTATATACGTATTTGAAGACGGCACAATAATCCTATTTATTTGTTCACAGCCCACTAACTCGCAGCTAAAGGATCTTATTACGTTGACGTATCTGGATAGTGTTTCCTTAGGCTGTAGAGTCCGCGAGTTGAGAGCGGATATAGATTTACTGTGACGGTTATTGGGTATTTATTTGTTGTGAATGATGTGACGAGGAATTGTCCCTATAAAGAGTCACAGTAGGGATTTTAAATTTTTTATAACATACATTTATCAGAAATGTATGTCATTAAAAATCCACGCAATAATAAATAATAAATAAAATTAATAACAATTTTAATTTTAATGGAAGGGGTAATTGTCCAATAACTGTTACAGCAAACAGTGACATCACCGCATTGCACCGCCCATAACGCTGCGTGTGTGAGAGAAAGATAGCTCGATAACTCCACCACGCTCCCACTTTTGCACAAAACAGTATTTCAAATATAATAACGGTTAATTTTAAAAAAAATTTGATGCTTATTTTATAGGAGAATTTCTTTTTTATATTATTTATTTACATAAAAAGAACGCGGCAAATCAAACGTGGGACTATCCAATCAATCATAACACCGAAGAATTTCTTTTTCGTATTATTTATGTTACATAAAAAATTTGCCAAATCAAACGTGGGACTACTCTATTGATCATAAACAGTAGTAAAGCCACTCAAAAAGTCGCATATATTTTACTACTTACTTTACAACTAACTTTAGCATTTATCAAACCTGTTATAACTGGTTAGTTATTTTGTATACCCGCCTTTTTACGTATATTCCTTCACGCAAAATTTCCTCAAATATCGCTTATTTCATAGCCCTGAAGTGCTTAAGGCGCGGTCTACTGTTTCTTATCTATACCCTTCTAAGGGCCATTCGTTTAAGATCCACATAGTTCGCAGCTGTTCGCGATCATGAGATCTCTAAGAATGTGGTAATGACGGGCATGGAACAAAATATTCTCATATTTCCTGAGGCTGCATGAGAGAATAAATAGCGTCAGGTTCGTCTATAGATATAACGGGTAAAGGTTTAATGAATTGTTTGCTGGCGAAAGTATTTCGAATAGTTATTTTAGCATTTGGGATATAAGCATTTCACATGCTCACTATTATAAGGTTTTATGTAATATTCGATGTGTAAATTGAATAATATGTATCACATGATTCCAATATCTTTTCAATGAAAATTTTCAATGATCTCGAAAGATAAATAAAGGGAATGAATTATTGTCTTAAAATTTATACCAATAATATTAATATTTGTAATCCTGTTTTTGCAACATAAACGTAAAACTAAAACATAGATTGTATTGTGTGTGCTTTATACGTTGTATAAAAATAAAATGTTACTATTGTTAGTTTTATTAAAGTAAGGCTTTTTTCCATATGTGGGAACAGGTAATTTGTGTATCTTTTCTATTATTTAATTTCATTTTATCACTATGTTTCCTTTAAATAAATAAATAAAAATTAACATAATTGTTAGAGTGACTAAGCGTTTTGATAATTAAATATTAGTTCATTGTAAATGAAGGAGTTCATAAATTTAATTACTTGGAAATTCACTTACAACTGTTATTGCAAGTATTCCATTGTGTTAATTAAAATAGGTCAGCATTAAAATAGAAGGTAGTTTAACTGTTACGTATCAAGTTAATCAGAAATACTGAAAGCCACGAACTAATCATAAACAAGAAGCCAAGTTAAAAATACTTTGTAATAAATCACGGAACTCTATGCTCCATAGCAGTCATAAATCATAGTCTATGGTTAATTGATTCGAAAACTTTCTAGTAACTTAGCTTCAATAAACTGAGTACCGTCTAACTGATATTTTAGTTTACAAAGCGCTGTATTTCATGACAATATAGTTATGGTTAATAATTTTAAAATTATTTGTGCAACTTCGAACTACGGGTGAAAATTTTACAATTCTTTTTGATAATATCCCCTACCTATATATAGGTTAATTTTCAAATTAAGTTAAATGAAACCACGTAGTCGACTTTGCTTCTGCATTATGCCATGAATCAACGATGTATGACGAATATTTTCACCAAAAACCCTGGTTTTACTATTCTTATTCTTTTATTATTTTAAGTTTAGTGCGTATTTGATGTGTGAGTAATCTTTATGTAGTAGGGACTTAAGGACGGACGCCGGCGCGGTTGCACCTCTGCTTACCATTTTGGCGATAAAAAATGCGTGAATGTTACTTTTTTTTTCATTGCTTTGAATGACGAGACGAGCCCGCCGATCGCCTGATGGTACGCCTGAAGCGATACGACCGCTCATAAACTGCAGAAACACCATAAAACACCTTGAATTACAAAGTATTGTTTGGTATTCCACTGCGCTCGCCATCCTGAGACATGTAGTCCAGTTGGTAGACAGGCTACAATGTCCTTCAAATCGGAACATAACTGTGACTACACACTGCTGCTTGGCTGCAGAAATAGACATAGCGCTGGTACCTACCCAGACGGACTTTCACATACAACCTACCACCAGTCAGACAGTTTTTATTTCATAGTAAAATAAAACAGTTAATAAAAAATATCAACTGAAATTTACTTAAAATTAAAATGCCATTATGAAAACCTAGGTCCCATTTACTTAATCCTCTGAATGTGTCATATACATACAATTGTGAATCAGTAATCCGTGGCAGTTTATCCGCAACGAACTGCGAAAAAGTATTTAAGCTGAATGCACAATGGAAAAACGGATTTTTAATATAAATAAACCTGAAATTTATTGACCGTATAATGTATTAAAGTATTACTTACCTTTTCTATTATTTTATATAACCATCGATATATAATAATGTACTGCGTACTAGATTTGGCGTTTCGAACATTCACTGTGTTCAACTGAATTTAACTGCAATCCATTCAAATTGACTTTAGTATGGTCAATATTGACAGCTTGTGATTATGTACGGAGTGGCGCTCATGTTATAAGAACTCGATTCTAAAACCTGGATTTGAATAAAAAAATATTAGTCAATAGGTAAAATTATTTTTGTACAATTGAATAAATAGGTTATAACAGTGACGTTTTGGTTGCCATTTTAGTTCAGATTTTGAACAATTAGTTTATAATATGGATATTCTTGTCTATAAAATATACGTCAGTGTATATAACATTTTCCACTAAAACTTATTCTTAGTAAGCATTTAATACCATTGAATATAAAACAAAGTATATTATATTCGCAATATAATGCCTTAAAATAATTTGACGGAATTATTTGCTCATTTGCTGTTCTCTAGTGAATAATAAAAGCTAAATTTTATTGAATGTGGTTTCACGGCGACCCAGTTCTTTCTTGTTAGGACAAATAATAAAATTGCTCAAACGAGCTATTCCTTCCAATGTTTATGTGGTAGGTGAAACATTTTCCAAAATACATTTCTATCGAAAAAGTAAATGGATAATTACTTTCGTAACAATTTTATTAATTCGGCAGTTTCAAAGTATATGTCTGGTTCTACTAAGAAAGTAAATAATAATTACGTAACAATTTTTCTAGTTCAGCAAAATGACAATGAACTTTTTTTTTCTAATGGTTCGACTAATTTTGTGTATGTTTATCGATTTTAGTTTCGGCAACATCACTATTTTTTGTGTTTCAAAAGTTGGAGGGGGGGCTACGCTATTTAATACGTCTGTATCTCATCCCCTAGATGGTAGCATATTGCAATCTGAATGTCGATCCCTTACGTCCCCGATAGCCAGAAATGACTGGTTGTCTTTTATATACTGGCTGACTCTAAATGGCATAGTTAAAGAGCGGATTGGATGCCGACATATATTGATAGTGTTCATAGCATTAATAAAAAAAATTATATCGACGCTTGAAAGCCAATTATGTCTAAGCGACAAATATACCGAAAATGAATTATATAAATATTTTGAATCGCCATATTTTTCTGCGTCATTTAGTCTACGTTTTGTAGGCTTAGGACTATTTTAATAACATTAGACTTTATCTTCACAAAATAAAATTGTTATGAATTTTCGTATTAAAATCAAAACTATAAAGCAATCTACTCAAAAATTTACTGATTGTCGTTGAGATATAGTTGCATTTGTGTTGATATTCCAATACATACGAATTATAGTGAGTCAACTGTATCTACAATATTTTTTGGCGCTATGCTAGCAGAGATAAATACGAGAATGTGGTTTCAAGTTATTGTTCTGAGGGTTTCATTTAGTAACTCAATGTTAAAATTACCCTGTATAACATGATACCAGTGCACCCGTTTCTAGCCATGCTAATTCCGACCCATGATCTGATAGAGAGCGTCTATATCCCTATGATATACTTAGAATGATTAAACTATTTTTATTTTCATAAGCAATCCAGTCTAATATCAAACAGACCGGTGTTTAGTTTAGAATAGCTTGCGTACACGATATAACCCTAAAATACATTTAAAAGTTGGCATTTGAGTAGGGTAGCCACGATCAAACGTGATCTGGGACCGTCCTGTTCCGGTTAACTTTGATCGCATTTCGTATTTATGCCTTCTTACTTTCCAACCAAGCGGTCTTTTATGTGGATGTCTTTTGGGTTTGAGCACTTACAACTTTACAAATGAATCTTCGGTTAGTTTCTCGAAGACGCTGGATGTTTTATTGAATTTAATTGTGACAAATGGGGCTTTTAATTTCTTTCGTAATTGTATGTAGAAGTCAGTTTGTTTTTTTTTTAAATAAAAATCTATTTACTTATTTGAAGTGTAAAATACTCGATAATTATAATTAAACTAACTTGAAAGCGTTAAATTCGTAAGTTAATTTCAATAGTATGTTATTTACAAAAGTTAAGTCTTTGACAACGGTTTTAACAAAGCTAATTTTATATTTAAATTAAAATATCTGCGAAATTAGTTTTCTTACTCGCTTTCTAGTATTCTACATGTAATAAAGTCCCTAAGACTTTGATGGTTTGAAGTCATTGTAATTGTACGTATTCAGACTTATGATTTCCGATAACTATTTTTAAACTATCATAATTAAGAATTATTGCGAATGACAACCGACCTGTAAAACAAGATCTTCATTATTATTCCAATTCCATTTTTATCAATAATCTGGAAAATATACATGAGATTTTATGTAGTTTCTCCCGGTGTCGAGTAGTTTCGAACACCGGTATTTCTCGATACAATCTTCGTTACCGGAATATTTAGGAACCCCTACATAATGTATAGGACTAATTAGTTCGGAGACTTCGCTAACTGGCGCGTAATTTTCACATGTTTCCCCAATGTGAGCCGTAATTCATAAGTGGTTGATTGCATTCACGAAGCGAATTATCGACATTATATCTTGTTAATGTTCATTCGATTTGGCACCTAATTAAATCAGCATGATTTATAATCTAGCGAAGTTTCTGGGAACGATGTCGCAACTAATGTAAATGTCAGCGAATGTTTGCTACCCATCATACACGTGGAGAGAGACATTTGTTGGTGCGGAACGTACTATATTTATTTTATATATAACAAGGTCAACCGATTTCTAACTAGAAAAAATATTTCATAGAATTAGAATACCACGAAACCCATATTTAATAGTAGACTTTTTTAAATAAATTGGATATAAACAAATAAAATTTTATTGCATTAATCTGATTTTAAAAAGTCTCTAAAATAACCTACATAATTCAAAAATTAGGTCACCGTCAAGCGCCATTTTTATTTAATATTTTAAAACAGTGTTTCGCCGGTATATTCCGGAAAATGCAAACATAGAATTTATATTATAAGCCGTATTATGATACCGTACTGCAACGATAGTTTAACATTTCAAATTATTTGTACGTACCTCCTGCATCGTTTTACGTGAAACAATTCGAGCGGTTAGGCGAAATTTAATATACTTCGAAAACAGAAATGTAACGTTTCATTACTCCCAAGGATTAGTTATATTAACTTTAATAATTACCCACCGCGAAATGTTAGTCGAAATGTTTCTTCCAACTTTCGCTTACAAAAACATTCTATAATTAACTAGATAAAACAAAGAGGCTGAAGTCATACATTATTCAGTTCGCCGACTATTTCAGCCAGATATTTGTTATGACTTGGTAACAAGAAACTTTGTTTATTTTATTTGTTCTTTTGAGGTATGATTAGAAGGTATAATAAAAAAATACAAGTGCGTTACTTGATGTTAAAAAACCACGTTAGTGAAGCACCTTAAATTGTAGTGCAACTAACCAACGCTTTCGAAGGGTTTCAATGATCTTTAAATTAAATAATGCTAGTGACATCAGTAGCAATGTTAATTCAATAAAAAAATTACCTTCTGATATTTCCCCAATGGGCTCGACACATTATCAAAGATGTTTATATTTTATTATGTAGATAATAAATTTCGACATATGATTACAACAGACTACTTGAACTCAGCCTTTGGGAGATTCAATCCCAGTCAAAATATATGCTAAAATCGTACCCTAAAATATACAGATAGTTTTGCAGTTAGTAGGCCATATTTTATATCCGCCCGTATACCACCGTACCTACACGAGATGTTAAAACACGCCATAGTATATTCAGATGCAACAGGCCGGCATAATTGTGTCGACTGTCAAAGGGTGATCATACCTCGTCAGTCGACATTCTATTGGACTCCACTTCACTTACCATTAGGTGTAGTCAAGTGGGGTCACTTTGACGTGTACTTATAAAAAAGTAGAAATATCAATTTATATACAGAAAATATTTGCCTTTAGTCTTTTCGTCTAGTATTTAAAGATAATATTGCATAATGATTTCTTATGTTTACGCGAATGTTAGACATTGAAATTAAACTAATTTTGGGATTCCATCGCGGTTTTAGTATTTTATTTTCTCCCGACGTTTCGAAGACTTTGCAGCCTTCACTTTTCTTTGACTTTACAGATGAACAACACCTCAATCCCCCCCGTGACCATGAAGGCTGCAAAGTCTTCAAAACGTCGGGAGAAAATAATATTGCAGTTTAAAGCGCATCTATCTTGCCCTATAGAATAACTTGTACTATTTATGCTACCCCAAAATAACCTTTTACTAACGTCACTAAAGTGAGCCAATCATTGGGAGCATCGCTGTAATACTATATTGGAACTTGTAATGGCCATTATTATCTCGTAATATATTATAATTTATCGGCTCGTTTGCTACGCATAGCGTCTTCACTCCGCGCCACTCAACAATACAATGTTCTGTCTACCCGCGGTTTTGCGTTGTGTATAGTTCGAGACGACAGACAGAAATAATTATAAATATATCCATACACTACAGAACTAATCGAATAATGTTCGACAATTTTTAAATTCTTGTTCGAACACGAGGGCTGTAAAAGTCCGGCTTGTGGCGGAGTTCGGCTTCGTCACGATAGTTTGGAATTTTGGTTTTAAAATGTTCGCCAATAAAATTACGTTGGGTGGTAGCTCATACATTTTGTTGGCTTTAATCTGGGTAACTAAACAAGTATTGGCAAGTTTTTCACGTTAGTTAGTGATTATTTCGCAGTTGAAAGAAAATAATTATTAATCATGGATATTTCGGCCTTTAAAATTTAATATGACGAAATTTTAAAGGCAGAAATATCCATGATTATTAATTATTTTTAAATTTTTTCGGGAACTGCGAGAACTAATCACTAACTAGACGTGAATTTAAATTCTTTACTTGCCAATACTTGTTTAGTTACCCAGATTAAAGCCGAAACAAAATGTATGAAAATGGACCTTGAGCTACCACCTTAACGCATGGCACGTATATGCTTTAAATTTTAGGTTCTTTTTATCCTTTATATATTCACAGTGGGATTTTTATTTAAAGACTAACTTGATAGTTAGAATTAATATTTTATAATGTTGAATAACATATTTCATTGATACTATTATAAGAAGCTATTGATTTATGTTATAAAACAAAGCTTTAAATCACGCCATCTAGCAGAATGTATCGAAACTTATAAATTTTATTACCATCCTTATGATGTGTACCATCACTCAATACAAATAAAATGTTATGGAATTCGTCTAAGCACTGAAAAGTTACTTTATCAAATTTCGTTACTTCATAAAAAAAAACTAGTATATTAAATTATACTATATCACACAATTCTAACCCTTTGATATTCAACACTAAAACCCGATATGCTCAAAAGACCCACTACATCAATCATCTGTAATCCATTTGCAGATATACAGGTGATCTGTCACTCAGGGACTCCCATTGTCCAAGGTACAATACATCCAGAAGGTCCGCAGGGTTATGCTGACGGGTTGAATAACCCGAGAGCTAGGATACACAGTATTATTTAAGATGCAGTGTTGAGTTGCGAATCGTGGGGGTCTGGGTTCGATTTACATGAAGACCAATAATTTACATTAGAATGCAATAGAAATTTTACGTACGTGATATTTCTACGTTTTTTTTAAAACATTTTTTTTTCATCTCGTTGTTTTGTTTTGTAAATTGAATGTGTCATGGTGTTGTGCGAATAAATGTTTTGTATTTGTAA
>NC_051124.1:13976141-13991342 GCF_014839805.1 Manduca sexta
TTACCTTCTGATATTTCCCCAATGGGCTCGACACATTATCAAAGATGTTTATATTTTATTATGTAGATAATAAATTTCGACATATGATTACAACAGACTACTTGAACTCAGCCTTTGGGAGATTCAATCCCAGTCAAAATATATGCTAAAATCGTACCCTAAAAATATACAGATAGTTTTGCAGTTAGTAGGCCATATTTTATATCCGCCCGTATACCACCGTACCTACACGAGATGTTAAAACACGCCATAGTATATTCAGATGCAACAGGCCGGCATAATTGTGTCGACTGTCAAAGGGTGATCATACCTCGTCAGTCGACATTCTATTGGACTCCACTTCACTTACCATTAGGTGTAGTCAAGTGGGGTCACTTTGACGTGTACTTATAAAAAAAAGTAGAAATATCAATTTATATACAGAAAATATTTGCCTTTAGTCTTTTCGTCTAGTATTTAAAGATAATATTGCATAATGATTTCTTATGTTTACGCGAATGTTAGACATTGAAATTAAACTATTTTTTGGGATTCCATCGCGGTTTTAGTATTTTATTTTCTCCCGACGTTTCGAAGACTTTGCAGCCTTCACTTTTCTTTGACTTTACAGATGAACAACACCTCAATCCCCGTGACCATGAAGGCTGCAAAGTCTTCAAAACGTCGGGAGAAAATAATATTGCAGTTTAAAGCGCATCTATCTTGCCCCATAGAATAACTTGTACTATTTATGCTACCCCAAAATAACCTTTTACTAACGTCACTAAAGTGAGCCAATCATTGGGAGCATCGCTGTAATACTATATTGGAACTTGTAATGGCCATTATTATCTCGTAATATATTATAATTTATCGGCTCGTTTGCTACGCATAGCGTCTTCACTCCGCGCCACTCAACAATACAATGTTCTGTCTACCCGCGGTTTTGCGTTGTGTATAGTTCGAGACGACAGACAGAAATAATTATAAATATATCCATACACTACAGAACTAATCGAATAATGTTCGACAATTTTTAAATTCTGTTCGGAACACGAGGGCTGTAAAAGTCCGGCTTGTGGCGGAGTTCGGCTTCGTCACGATAGTTTGGAATTTTGGTTTTAAAATGTTCGCCAATTACGTTAAGGTGGTAGTTAAGGTTTTTCATTTTGTTTCGGCTTTAAAGAGTATTGGCAAGTAAAGAATTTAAATTCACGTCTAGTTAGTGATTGTTTCGCAGCTAAAAATAATTAATAATCATGGATATTTCGGCCTTTAAAATTTAATATGACGAAATTTTAAAGGCAGAAATATCCATGATTATTAATTATTTTTAAATTTTTCTTTCAACTGCGAGAACTAATCACTAACTAGACGTGAATTTAAATTCTTTACTTGCCAATACTTGTTTAGTTACCCAGATTAAAGCCGAAACAAAATGTATGAAAATGGACCTTGAGCTACCACCTTAACGCATGGCACGTATATGCTTTAAATTTTAGGTTCTTTTTATCCTTTATATATTCACAGTGGGATTTTTATTTAAAGACTAACTTGATAGTTAGAATTAATATTTTATAATGTTGAATAACATATTTCATTGATACTATTATAAGAAGCTATTGATTTATGTTATAAAACAAAGCTTTAAATCACGCCATCTAGCAGAATGTATCGAAACTTATAAATTTTATTACCATCCTTATGATGTGTACCATCACTCAATACAAATAAAATGTTATGGAATTCGTCTAAGCACTGAAAAGTTACTTTATCAAATTTCGTTACTTCATAAAAAAAAACTAGTATATTAAATTATACTATATCACACAATTCTAACCCTTTGATATTCAACACTAAAACCCGATATGCTCAAAAGACCCACTACATCAATCATCTGTAATCCATTTGCAGATATACAGGTGATCTGTCACTCAGGGACTCCCATTGTCCAAGGTACAATACATCCAGAAGGTCCGCAGGGTTATGCTGACGGGTTGAATAACCCGAGAGCTAGGATACACAGTATTATTTAAGATGCAGTGTTGAGTTGCGAATCGGGGGTCTGGGTTCGATTTACATGAAGACCAATAATTTACATTAGAATGCAATAGAAATTTTACGTACGTGATATTTCTACGTTTTTTTTAAAACATTTTTTTTTCATCTCGTTGTTTTGTTTTGTAAATTGAATGTGTCATGGTGTTGTGCGAATAAATGTTTTTGTATTTGTATTTGTAAATTCAATTCTAAAAATTACCAATTATATGAAGAAAACAATTTGCGCCCAATAGATTTGGTTACTTTTTCGGAGATAAACAACCCGTTTCCAACATTGGAGGGAGAGTAGTTTCGCTCCCTACGTTTTTTATACGTGCACTCATGGTAAGTGGAATGGGGTCTAATAGAATGTCGATTGACGAAAATGATTACCCCTCGTCAGTTGACACAATTACGCCGGCCTTTTAGAACCGGATATACACAGGCTGATCCCAGAACGCGACAGACTTACGCGGGCCACTATGGCGGGTTTTAACAGCTTGTGTACGGTGGTCGCTATCCGGTCGGATGTAAAATCATACCTACCAACAGCAAGGTTCGACCTCTACCATATTAAAGGACGAATTTGACCTCTATGAACAGAGTTTTCAAGTGTACATGCCTAAGCTTGTATCTTGATACTAAGTATGATGATACTTCAACAAACAATAAATTCCGTATAATAAATGTCGAAAGGTCAACAATAAGTTTATGATACATTTGTGTGTTTCAATTTTCTATATCGTGTTATGCGAGGGACCAGTTCAAACAATTCAGTACATTGTTTAGCTAGAGAGATTGAATGAAAATATACAGAGACTGAGCTGATGGCCCAAGTTTTAAGTGATTGGATGTTTATTTTGCGCAGTAAAATAACCAAGTGTTTGAAACGCATTGAAATGATATCTGTATCAAGAAATATCGACAACCCTTCATTGTTAATGATAAAATCATGACAATTGACCACTCTGTCAAAAAAGGACCGAAAAATAGATCAATTGCACTAAACCAGTGGCCTTATTATCTATTCAAGACGTTGTTTTGACAGTGCGTAACAAGCACATACGGCGACGCATGGTGAAAACGATAGCTCTTTAAACAGTCCAAATATAACCACGACCACTCTGTCAAGAGTGTACGACTACGAAGAACAACAAGCACGTAATGTATGTCGCGTTTAAGACAATAAAAAATGGTTTATAGAATATTAATCCACGCTAATTTCATGAAGATAACGTAAAACAGCCTTACGAGTTTACACTGTCATAGAGACTACAGCTCTAGTTGACCTTAAATACAATATTATAAATACTCAAAACATTGAATTTCTAAAAAAGCAATATTTGTTAACATATGACATAACATTTAATTGCTGGACCTTAATTAATTACATTAAATTTCAAATCCCGCTGTCTCTTATAAATTGGGGAACGAACTAAGCTTTATCTTAAGCTGAATATATGAACCTCGAGGTGAATGCACGTGTGATGGCCCTTTCTAAAACAAAATTAGCCAAACACTTGAAGGTGCCATGCAAATATTATTACAATCATGAATAATAATTGTACGTGAACGTTTAGAAAACAGGAGGTTGAATATATTTTGTGTAAAATAATGTTGGAATTCATCATCATCATCAGCCGCAGGATGGTTATTATTGATTACTAGCTTTTGCTCGCAGCTTCGCCCGTGTCAAGGAGTTTACCTGGATATTTTTTTTCCGACTTACTTGATATGTAACGTTATATTACGACAAAATTACACAAAATCATTATAAATGGTGGTCTATCTGTTATTTTGATGTGTAACTCATGTTACCGTAAAGTTTCATCCAAATCCATTACACAAAATTATTATAAATCGTAGCCTATTTGTTATTCTGATGTATAACCAATATTAATGTAAAGTTTCAGTGTTACGTTTTTCTTCGTAAGATGCGTTCTATGTTACCCAGCAAATATTCCCAGTTGGCCATTATTAATATTCTCATAAAAATACTTCTACATTTTTAATAGTAGTTTTATGTTTTAAGTAAAACCTAAAATTGGAGCACATTATCTGGATAAAGGAATTTCTTTGAAATTATTTTTAAGTCGGAGTTAATTTTTAAATTGTTTAATTTAAAATTTTCATCATTTATAGAAATATTTAGCTATTTAGTTTGATGAACACGTATTCAATTATGTACGCGATTAACATTAATCACAAAATAATCGCGTTAATTTAAAAAAATAATAAAAATATATTCAAACATAAAACAAAACATGTTCCAAATAATCACACAACAAAATACTTCATATGAAAATATCAAACTCCTTAAAGTCTTACAAAACAATTACTGAATACTTATTCATAAGAAAGTAAAGTCGATTTTACATGTTTCATGATAACTGGAAACTTTGAACGTATCGGGATTAACGCACGCCTTTTACACGGACTTTTCAGCTTTTCTTTGAAAGTCTTTTCGCTGCAGTCGGCACTTTCTTTCAAAGGCTTGCGTCGCGCTCCAATAGCGCTCTCATATTATGGCGGGGTTTAACTTTTGGATGTGCCCTAGTGTTCTCGTTGGTTTCCAAGTCGATATTGAGGATTGTAATTTCTGTTCCTGAACATATTTACACATAGATTGATAGTTTAAAAAGAATTTTGACCCCTATTACCGAATGGACTATCTTACCACTTACTACCGGATTCCTTGTTCCAATAAGGTTTCATGTATAAAATCTCATGCATGTATGCTATTAAGAACCGAAATTTCGTGCTTATTTTCCCTTCACGGTGAGACTATCGGCACTTCGGACGAATATAGCAGTACTGGCAACTAACGTGCTTTTTCGAAATTCGAACACAATTTTTACTAAAAAGATTTGCGTCTAAATTCCCGCGGTTCCTAAACTATACAGGCCACCCTGCCAGTAATGAGGTAAGATAAAAGGAGTACATTATATTTTTTAAAACACCATAACATTAAAATTTCGCAAACTAAAATATTCCACATTCAAACATTTGACAGGCAAGACATAAAATTTCCTTTGGCATGATCTGTACATTGAAAACCCTCATTTGCGAGCGGCCCGTAGCCCGCGGCTAGACTTTGGGTATCCTTTGCCGCAACTCTTAGAACCCTCTGCACTCTAGTTTTAACTTTTCCTTTGTGTTAAGAGCATACAAGATAGTTGTATGTCCGAAATGTATGTAGAATGTACATTCCAAATAAAAGTTTCTATTTTTAGATAAATGAGAAATTATTAACTATTGTTTGATACTTCTTGTTTAGTTACCTTTTATATCTTAGTTTTTTTTCCTTGAATATAATATTTTTATGCATACTTTATTTGACCAATAAAAACTTACAACTGTTATTAACATACACACTCTCACCAAACTTGCTCACAGTTACACCGCCAAATTTACCTGTAACAATACAAGACCATGTTAAAATAGTCTTAACTGCCAAGAAGCTGTGAGAAAATTGCCTCCGAAATTTCAAAGCACATTGAGGCTGGTAAATGCAAAAACTTGTTACATTGCACAGGACGTGACGTCGCATAATAAGCCTTGCCACAGGCATGGCTTGGTGCCAGAATCTTGTGAACTTACTGCCGAATTTATGGTACTGCTGGGACTTAGCGTTTGGCGTACTTGAGTTTAGTTTCTATGTCAAACATTCGAGAGCTGAGATTTGCGAATGAACTAGAAAATTTGAAATAATTTCGGACCATTAACATCAGCCATGGGAAGTCCACAGCTGTTCATAGTCGTTCAATACCAAAAGTATCTTTATAGAAATGTTTTCAAATCTTATTTAAATCATCGTTAACCTAGCACTGCTTCGGAATACATTATGACTGTGAAAGTAAAAACTAAAATGTGTGTTTAAAAAGATTGTTCACCTCCCGGTAGGTAACGGCTTGGCTGTGCTTCTGGCATTGCTTTATTCTATGAGCGGCGGATGCTGCTTACCATCAGGCGGACCGCTCGCCCTTTTGCCTATTAAGGTAATAAAAAAAAAAAACTGATATTTTTTTATTGCTCTTATATTTTTAAATATTCCAATTTCTCTTTTTTTTTTCAAATTTTAGCTGTCAAATATTTATATTTCGGCCTATATTTCTTGCTGATATAACAACAAGAATGACGGACATTTATCTATTTAAAGCTACTTGTTTCGAGCATGTTCCGATTCCTAGAGAATCTTTTCAGAGGCTTGCGCTGCCTGGAGCGATTCTTGTTTTATACAAAATGTGTTAAATCTCCATTCGCCGAGACAGAAGATGGAAACTTATCTTTTAAAAATTTTATCAGTATGTATATGACAGTGTCTGGCATTTATTAGATTTGCAATCAAAATCCGATCACTTTATACAGGTAGGAACGTATATAGTTCATGAGATGGGTGATCACAGACAAACAATATTTATTTCATTGTACTTCATTCTTAAAACTTGAAGAGTGGTAATGCTTTACACCAAAGAAAAACAGAATGTTGCGTTTACTTCGGTATTTGTATTTTTTGTGATAATATTTTTTTACTAGTAAGTATACTCATACTCACTTGCTTAAGTAATGACATAAGTGATAATAATGACACCACACACAATAAACTAGAAAAATCGTCACAAATCTAAGAAAGTAGATTTAAGAAGGTCACTTAAGATAATGACATCTACAAAGAATTAAAAAACAAACTCCATCATAAAACAAAGTACCACATTACCCTGGACATAAAAAACAAAGAACAAAATAACCTAACAACAGAAGATGTCGCAAAACACTCGTGAAAAATGAATAAACAAACGCTATGTAAATTTCAGCATAATTTTGCTGCGTAATAGAATCGTACTGAGACATCAGTAATGGAGGACGTCACGGATTTATATTACTTTGCATTTTCTTGAAATAATGAACTCGATTATTTTATGTTTGATGTACTTCGTGAAAGTTTATTAGGTTTTTTAACTCTGTTACCATTGATACTAAATTTACGACATTTAAATAAAAATATATAAATCTATCAGACGACTCAGATCTTTTACTGGTGGTAGGCTTCTCATATGCGTGATTCCGCCTGGGTAGGAACCACCGCAATATCTATTCCTACCGCCAAGCAGTGTAGTCGCTATTGTGTTCCGATTTGAAGGACATTGTAGCCAGTGTAACTACTGGACATAATCAGACTTAACATCTCATGTCTCAGGGTGGCGAGCGCAGTGGAATATATAACAATACTTTGTAATTCGAGGTATCGGATGGTGTTTCTACTGTTTATTGGCGGTCGTATCGCTTACCATCAGGCAAGCCCGTCTCGTCATTCAAAGCAATAAAAAAAAACTCGACGGCAATAGTCTAATTACTTTGGTTTTCATAACAAATCTATTCAATTCTACGAGCGCTTTCACAAGGCAATGGAGACAATAAATGTTGCTAAGCGCAGCATTGCTGTCTTATAAGTTATCATCTAAAGTCTCGATAACACTACAAATAGAATGATAATAAAATCTAGACGAATTTTATCAGGTATTGCAAACACTTATCATTTTCCCGAACGGAATTTAAAAAGTCTTTTAACCATTGCAATTACGTTGAAAATAACGTTACTTAATTTTAATGTAAGCCCATTTAGAGATCCATTATACCGGCCCAGCTTAGCTCACCAATCACAATTAGGTATATTTAAAAAAATACGTATTGTGAGTACTTTGCGTAGATTTTTTAATGCTTATTACCTACGTTTGGATATTTTTACGCGGGCAGTGTTATGAGAGGAGCGGGGAAAACCTACTTGGGTATGGAACAGACAGCCGAGACGAATGTCCGCAGGTTCAAATTCCAAGAGCACACACCTCTGACTTTTACTAAATTATGCGCGTGTTCTTTGTGAATTATCGCTTGCTCTAACGGTGAAGGAAAACATCGTGAGGAAACCTGCATATCTGAGAAGTTCCCAATACGAATTTCGAAGGTGTGTGAAGTCTACCAATCCGCACTAGCCAGCGTAGTGTACTGTGTCCTTATCCCTCTCAGTACTAGAGGTGGCTCGTGCCCAACAATGAGACAGTATATAAAACAGGGCTGATATTAGACTTCACAGCCTTCGTGGTCACGGGGCGGACTCACGACGGCTGTAAAGTCTTCGAAATGTCACGAGAAATACAATATAAAAACCGCGATAAAATCCGTAAAATAGTTTTATTTTATTTATTTATTTTATTTCACACTTTGTACACATGGTATACAGGTGGACTTAATACATACATACATAACATCACGCATTTATCCCCGAAGGGGTATGCAGAGGCGCAACTAGGGCACCCACTTTTCGCCAAGTATGTTCCGTCCCATGATGTGATAGGGGGCGAGCCTATCGCCATATCGGGCACAAATTCCAGACTCCGGGCTGATACTGAGCAGAAAAACCCAAATATCACTTTGCCCGACCCGGGATTCGAACCCAGGACCTCAGAGCGCTATTGTACCGGACATGCAATACAACTACGCCACCGAGGCAGAGGTGGACTTAATTCCATGGGCATTCTCTCCCAGTCAATCTTAGGGTGGTGTAGAGATGACGGAGGCAGGTGTATAATAAAAGAAAGTGAAAAACACATAATAAAATGTAAAATGACATACTCGCATATATAAATATATACATATATAAAAAATATATAAATACACTAATTTTAATGTCTAACATTCGCTTAAGCATAAGAAATCATTATGAAAAGAATTTAATTATCATAATTCATTTATTAATGTATTTCCCCTGCATGGAGCACTAACTTCCATAGTAACTGTCCATTTCGATCGGACCTTGAATTGTCAATATCTTATTTATTATAAAGCTTATTTTAAAAGTTCATGCATTATTAGCAGTACAAAGAGATTAATGATAATGCGTTAAGGAAGCAAGATTTATTTGCTTGGTATGTGAGTGACACGTGACAGTATCTAGATTGATTTATCACTCAATCTGCAGTGACGAGGTTCGCTTATTGTTGCTTTGGACGTAGGCAAATGGGCGAATTTTTTTTTGTATAAATTTCACATACACACTTTTAGGAGAAGGTAAAGGTGCCAGTGCTCCCAGTTATCACCAAGTATATTTTGTCCCAAGAAGTGATAGGGGGCAAGATAAGATAAGATTTTTTATTTGTAAAAAAAACATGAGCATAGAAGGCATGCAGGATTTACATAATTAGGATAGAGACATAATGTTTAGCCGCGGCAGCAGCGTATACATATAGATGAATATATTATTAACATTATGTATACATTAACCCCCTTATTCATAGACGTTTTTTATCTAACGACCGAGTAAGGCTGTGATAACAAGTCTGTTTCTCAGTGCTGACGGCATGGCAGTCTTCGCAGTGCGTAGACGTAGGGCCGTTGTGATTGGCTAATATTGAAATACAACAATAATAACCAATCACAACGGCTCATGCCTATTTCTTAGTGCCGTTAGGCACTGAGAAACAAGCTTGTTATCACAGCTTTACTCCGTCCTTAGATAAAAAACGTTTATGAATAAGGGGGTTAGATTTTAATTTCAAATTATTTATTTTTTTTACGTAATATAAAAAGTATTATCTAGTAGATACCTTTTTTCATTATACACTTATTTCTATATTTTAAATTATTTAACTACATCGCGATATCGAACACTAATCCCAGACTCCGGAAAATCAATTTTGTTAAAATACTTATAGAAAAAAAAACGTGATTTTATAGACAGACCATATGATATTTTCCTCTTTACTTATTATACTATCTTACTGATATTACAAATTCAAAATTTGAAGATGTTGAGAGTTTATACTCCACTATAGATTTAGATGGAATTTATTATTGATTTATTATAAGTATAGATAAACAAAAAGTTTTAGACAAACCATCACAGGATATAAGGCGGACAAAACTAAGTACCCTAATTCATATTTCCCTTGGTCACGCCATCACGCGTGAACGGCTAGACCGATTTCACTATTTTTTTCTTTTTTGGTGTGCTTGTTATTGTCAGGTTAAGGTGCTTATGAAAAAAACAAAATTGCGCATAAAATTAGAAAATTTAAGAAAACTTAACGACAATATTAATTTAACGTAACTTTCAGTGATCGACAGAATAGGCGCGTGCATACATAGTTAAGACAGGATAAAGTCTGTCGCGTCAGCTAGTAGATCAATATTAATCAAATTCAACAATGGACGTTTAAACAGTATGCTTTTTGTATGTTGAAGGCAACAACAAAAAATACCCTTCATCGCTCTCATTATGCTGGTAACTCTCATCATGGTGGTAGGATATATTTTACATCCGCCCTGATAGCGACCACCGTACACAAGGTGTTAAAACCCGCCATAGTGGCCTACATCAATATGTCACGTTCTGTGTTCAGCCTGTGTATGGTCCCAACAGGCCGGCATAATTGTGTCGTCTGCCGAGGGGTAATCTCTCATCAGTCGACATTCTATTGGACCCCACTCTACTTACCTTGCCTTTATGAGTTTAAACAAGTTGTACCTACAAGTATCTGAAAAGCCTTAAGATGCATTCCCAAAAGTAATTAATTAATAGAGAATTACATTACAGAAGTACATGTGCGCCTAATTGCAAGATTTAAATTTACTAACAAATTTATAATTTATACCCAAATTTAGATCCCTAATTATGATTTATAGAGATTGTTCATTTATATCACGCCAAATTATTTATTTAGGCATTATACGCTGAAATTCTGTTGCTAATTAAGCAAATGTTGTTTCGTATTGCAATTTTGTTTATGACACTATAAATTATAATGAGTGAGGCTGTGATTACACAACTATAATAAATTAGGCATTTAACATAATCCTCCGTTATATTTAAATTTTAAAAGAATTATAATAATAATAATATCAGCCCTGTATTATATACTTGCACACTGCTGAGCACGGGCCTCCTCTATTACTGAGAGGGATTAGGCCTTAGTCCACCACGCTGGCCCAGTGCGGATTGGTAGACTTCACACACCTTCGAAATTTAGGAATTTCGAAGGTGTGTGAAGTCTATAGGTAGAGTAAGTTCTATAGGTAAGTGAGTAACTTCTCAGATGTGCAGGTTTCCTCACGATGTTTTCATTCACCGTTAAAACGAACGATAAATTCACAAAGAATACGCACATGATTTTAGAAAAGTCAGAGGTGTGTGCCCTTGGGATTTGAACCTGCGGACATTCATCTTGACAGTCCGTTCCACACCCAACTAGGCTCATTATTCGAATTTATTTTCGGATTTTTTTCGTACATTAGTTCGCAAATGATAAAACGCACTAAGCCAGTGACTAAGGCCCTTTCCCAGGGCTACTGAGAAGCCACTCAAAGTTTCCTATGCGTATCCTACGAGTCGCTCATAAGTAGCCGCCATACAACTTTGCTATATTCCACACACGATGCGACGAGTTAACAACGTGTTTTTTTTTTATACTGGCAAGGAAAGTGACCCCACTACACCTGATAGTAAGTGCAGTGAATAGAATGTTGACTGACGAGAGATGATTACAACTTGATAGTCGACACAATTATGATGGCCTGTTGGAACCGGATATACACAGGCTGATCCCGGAACGTAACATTTACGTGGGCCACTATGGCGGGTTTTAACACCTTGTGTATGATTGTCTCTATCCGAGCGGATATAAAATATATCCTACCACCAACAGAGTAGGAAGTATATCAACTATATGTCTGTCGTATATGGGGGCATTCTTATTTGCATACAAATATATTTGGGCATTTTAGAACCGGATAGACACAGGCTGATTCCGGAACGCGGTACCCTTATGTGGGCCACTATGGCGGGTTTTAACACCTTGTGTATTATTGTCGCTATCCGGGCGGATATAAAATATATCCTACGAACGACCAGCAACGTTTGATACCTAAACATAACAGTAGCTCTGTGGATGGTGATAATGGACCTAAGGATTAAAACTCTCTCAATACTTAGTGAAGGCGGTGCGTGACTACAGAATAAAATACAGGGCTGATATATCACATATTAAGAATTCCTCTTTGTCATAGTCTTAATATTCATGATACTCTTAAAGTTAACCCGCATTACGCAATATAACTATGCATAGGCAGCAGGAATAATGGCTGGCAATTAGTCTAGAAAATGCTCCATTCATCACGCATAATGAGCCCATGTCACCCATTAACTAAACCGAACTCGATTTAATGGAGGAAGCTAAAACTTTTCCTATAAATCTGTCCACTATCCATAATTTTATCTAATATTCTAGGATTGGATAAAACTTTATTTCAAAATTCAAAACAAGAATAAAATCAACTAAAATTAAATTGTAAACCGGATTACAAATAGAAAATCAATGTTCTAATTTCAAAATTTAGAAAAGTACAGCAATGCTTTGACTGAGATATTTTTTATTGCAATTCAAGGGACGAGCATGCCGTTCGTCTGATAAGCGATACGACCGCCCATAAACAGTGGCAACACCACAGAACTCTGAATTACAAAGTACTGCGTGGCACTCCACTGCATTCGTCACCCTGAGACGTCATATTTTAAGTCTCACACTCAGTGATTACAGAGGCTATAATGACCGTTAAATCGAAACACAACAGTTTAACTAATTTAAATAAACTATTTCCTTTCATGCATAACTTGGCAGTAAAATAAATAATAAAGATATATAAAAACAGAACCCAATAATTATCACCTCACCCTTCTCTGTTTTAAATTTAAAAAGTTTGCATTAAAAGAAGCCGAAGTAATTTAAATAGAAACATAATATAGCTAATTCCGCTAAGTATAGAATGCGAAACTCAATCCTAAACCCGAACTCGGATTTTAGAACAGTGGAAAAGCTATTAAAGTACTTTGGGCGGTTTGGAATTTCGTATTCTCAATTGGAATTCACCAAACTGTATCTTTTAAATGTGCCCTGTATTACTAACTCATTGATATACGCAATATATTACACAATAATTATAAATTTATTTGTTTGAAACAGATCGTAAGCATTATCATATTAAATCATAGTTTGACACTGTACATAAATTATTTGTAAGCTTGTAAATTATGCTCAAAATGGTAATATTTCTATCATAGTTTGTTTATTTTAGTAATATTATGTTTACGAGGCGTATTATATAGGTGTAATTCAAAGTTAATTGTGTGGGTAATTTGAATGCTTTAACGATCCCCAGAAACCGTCAAACGTGATCAGATGCAGGCCACTGTAGATTTTAGTCTGTATAAATATAGCAGACGAGTTCTAGAGTGGAGACCGCGTCTCGGTAAGAGCAGGACGACCTCCGACCCGCTGGTCCGACGACATTCGTAGGATCGCCGGTAGACACTGGATGAGACACTTATATACCTAAATAATATTAGTAACAAATATTATTTTTGCCGCTGTACTAATATATAAATTTGCATGCTGTGATCTCCTATAATTGAAGAGGCACGTCACATTGTTAATTGTACAAATATTACGACATTGTATTTATAGTATGCCGTGTACCCTTTGTTGGAGGTCCTTAAATAAATAAACAAAATGGGGAGAGCGGAGGACCGAGCAACGTGGCGCGCTCTAGGGGAGGCCTATGTTCAGCAGTGGACAGTTGTAGGCTGATGAGATATATAATTGGCAGGAAAATGACCCAGAGGTCATTAGATCACATCTAACTCGGAGGATCGGTGAGGGTGACAATTCTTCTGCTCCCCAGCTTCAAGAATAGCATCTATCGCATGGATTTTCCCTTCGAGAAAAAGAAAAAAGGATGTAATTAATAAATCGGGTAATATTCTTACTATTTATAAACAGTCATGATGCTTAGCATCAGGGGAGCAGCGTATTAGTCTAGTCATTCAGTTGTATGTATATGAAACAAATAAAGAAGTTTACGGTTGAAACAATAATGAATACGATACAAGAAAATAAATTTTATATTATTTAACGAAAACAATTATTGCAACAACAATGGTTCCCCCATTCGGCTAAAAGACCCTGCATCTATGCAATAGGACAGTGTTAGTTTTCAATGAAATACCCATAATCATCATCATAGAATCTCAAAGGACTAAATTTAAAAACTTACGAAAAATAATAAGTAAAATGCACTATATATTTTACTTGAAAAATTTAACTAGTAGTGAATTACTACTCAAACCTAATAGAAGTATTTTACGGGCCAGTTAAATAGTTTTTACTGCGATCGATTTAGACTGTCTGGCCTGAGGTTTTTTGGTATTTTCAAACAATCTTTGCGTAGGTCGGCTCCCGGTCAAACGTATCGTCGACCTGCGAAAGGTAGTTTAAATTAAATAAAAGTAAATTGATCCGCCCAATCGATGGTGTCTCTGCTTGAAGCTTCTCAAAGGATTGCTTGAAAATACTTATAAACTGTGGTTACCGATAATACGTGGTTTCATTTAGTAACGCAATGTCAAAATGATAATGTATAAAGTGAAAACTGCATGTGAAATGACCTCTAAATTTTATCAAGTCGTATAATGTAATTACAAACTAAAACAACCAAATATTATTTACGAAGCTTCGTATAAATCCCGGATTTAAAACATAATGCTGCTAATCAACGCAACAATTCATTGAAAAGTCTAAATAGAACTATTACAACGGCTCCACAAGCGTGCACATCAATGAATTTGCTATTCTCCGGCCATGTTTGCGGGGCAATTGGGTCGCGGCCCCCACAACGGTTAAATAGCCCAGCCTGTTGTGAACTCGGCCCATTTTATTTGCGTTACAATCGCACGCCTATTCGCATAACTGGAAATGGACTTCGTCGAAGGCTTGATTAATTTTTTCCGAAATTCTCTTTGTATTTTTTGAAACTGGAATCCTTTGAAGAGTCAAATTTGATATCGACTGATTGCTCGGGACGCAGCACATATTGCTTTGGTAATTGGTAGGTTTGTTTGAAAATACCAAACGTTAGTGTGGAGATTTGGTGGTAGTTCAATACCTCTAATAGTAGATTTGTTGCTATAATAGTCTCTTAGTACCAATTTCAACACAACTAATACCTTGCTTTGAGATTGAATGTTTCCAGAGACTTGCCGAGCTTCATTAATTGATGTCATAAAATGCGTGCCACTTGGCTTATACGAGTAGCAAATTGCAAGACCAGGGTAATCAACAAAACTATTCCACTCAT